>NC_041408.2:91423258-91723258 GCF_900747795.2 Erpetoichthys calabaricus
AGTGCATCAAAGGCGCTACATAAATAAGACTTACTATTATTATAATTATTGTTGGCACACCCACCACACAAAGAAACAGCTGGGCAGTCTGGTTGGCAACCCCAGGGCAGACATGGGGTCCAGTTCCACCCATGTATCTGCCACAGCCAGGTGGTGTCCCCTTGGCCTGGTCCAGCCACTCGGGTCCTGCGAGCCGCACCACCCTCAGGTAATGGTGCCACCCGGCCATAGTGCCATAACTGATGCCCCCTCACAATGCAGGTCATGTGCTTCATTCGGGACTCCATGAGCAACACAAAGTCAAACCAGCGAGACCCAAGGACCCTCCGAAGAGACACAGAACTTCGTCTCAGGTCACCATCCATGTCTCACAACCGTATAGCAAAACACAAAACACCAAGGGGTATCTCGATGCAGTGGTCGAGTGTCACTAAGGGTGGGATGCACCCTGCACTCTGCTCGATGAAACAATCAAAAGTGTCCACAAGCTGAGATCAGCAAGGGGGTAACTCGAGGAAATGATTCATAGTCTATGGGCTGAAATTGCCAAGGGGGTTGGCGGGGGGGACCCCCTACTCGATTAATTAATTGATTGAGTGAAAAACTGAAATCAACAAAAGGGACCTCCATTCCCCTCGATGAAATGATTGAGTGTCTGCAAGCTGAAAACACTAAGGGGCTCTGCTCAATGAAACAATCAAAAGAGGCTGAAATCAGCAAAAGGGGACCCCCCCCCCCCCTCATTGAAATGACCAAGGGTTGAAGTCACTGAGGAGGACCCCCACTCACCCTGTTCAATATTGGGAGTGACCTCAGTGCATTATTCAAAGTACGGTCAAGTACGACCTTCCGGGGGTTGCTGGGATGTCCCTCACCCCAGGGGGTCCGAGCGGGAACCATCCCTAAAGCAGGACCACTACATTGTAATGCACTTTCTTGCACAACCAGTTGTGTCAGAGCGTTCACCACCAGCACCGACCGGTCAGCCACCTTAAATGGACCGCTGGCGCTAATCGATGACATACATCAATGAACCCGACTTTACCTTTTTCGACTCCTGGATCAGTTTTCTGATGACTTCTTTTATCGTTGGGCAGTTCTGCCGCGGTGGATGGAAATACAAGTCTATGTTGGTCCTGTTTGCCAAATCTGGTGAAAAGATTGGCCAGCCAAGGTCCAGGTCTGGGGTTTCTACGTCAGAATCGACAGGCCAATACGTCCCGGTTGAGGAGGTGTCATCCAGGTAGATGTCGATGTCATCATTTGGGGGTAGAGGCGGTGGTCTCCTGGCATTCTCTTCTATGAACTCCAGTTCTTCCTCTGCCAGGAAGTCACAAAGCCTCTCCTTGGTGATGAACTCCACATACCCTTGTCTGCCGAAGTCCAGCAACGCATCGATAGCCAGGCGGTACGATTCCTTGTAGTGTGGAGTCACGTAATCCTCTGGCTTGAACTCGCCTCCTTTTAGCGAGGAGAGCTGAGATAAGGACTCCATCTTTCCGGTTGTCACTGCGTCACAGGCAGGCGGTTTGGAGCTGCTAGAATGGACTCCTGGGAAGAAAAAAAACAAAAACACTTCATGAGTATGGAAGGCGGAAAAAAGGGGGGGGGGGGTTACATAGGAAATACTACAGAGGAGTCACTATTGTCACGTCACGTCAACATGCAACAGGCCACCACTGTCCCTCTACCTCTACCTGAACATGTTCAGAACAGACCTGCCATCGTCGATGTGACTTAAAGCCAACAGGACCTTATAAAGGCAAAGAGTGAGACTCTTGTACCTCAGGGTGAAGATGAGTATCAATGACTAAGGATGAAGAGGAGATGAAAAACCTGAAATGCCTGAGGACCCCCGGAATGTCACTGACAGCACATCCCTTTTTGTTTTT
The DNA here is from genome assembly GCF_900747795.2 of Erpetoichthys calabaricus. Classification (NCBI taxonomy): domain Eukaryota; kingdom Metazoa; phylum Chordata; class Cladistia; order Polypteriformes; family Polypteridae; genus Erpetoichthys; species Erpetoichthys calabaricus. The sequence goes on from NC_041408.2 coordinate 91,425,151, forward strand.
CTGAAGATTTGGTGCTTTGCCTTTACGACTAGCTGGGGTTTGACGGTGATATCCCCCTCTAGTGGCCATCACTTGGAGGTGCCTTGGGATTACTGTCTATCACGCCTGCTTCCTCAGTGGTCCTGACTTGTTTGTAATCAACACGAAGGTTTAGAAGGCAGCTGGCAGGGGTCCTCTGCTTATCCGATCTACGGATACCAAAACTCTGCCAAAAAGTCTTGCTCTACATTTTCTCGCGTGTTTTGTTCAGTTTTTGACCTCTTGCTGGTTCTTCCGACTGCGTCTTGGCTTTGCGTTCTAACTGTGATCTCCCGGCTTTCCCCCCTTTTTGAATGGCACCGGGTTCTTCTCAAAAAAGTGTACCTGTCAGGAACTGGTTGGAGCAAAAATGGTGGTCTTCTCTGAACAGAGTCCGAGAGCCTTGAGTAAGCCGGTCGTCTGTCGGCTCACTGTGCATTTCTTACTTGCAATTGGGGGGTCCTGAATCTTAAAAAGTAAGTCAGCTGACATGAAGGCCGATGACGAGTGTGTCATTAGAAGCAAGAATTGGTGACAAATTAACAAAATGGCAGGATACCTCCAGGATCCCAACTTGACCCTACTGATTTAAAGTATCAAGTGAACATTAAAACAAGATGACTTCCATAAAATCAGGGGGTCATGGCGCCAGCGGTTGGAAACGTTTTGTGTGTTCGGTGAACACATGACCCTCTGCTTTTATTTATTACTTCTGTGGCACCACTACAGTGGGGCCCAAATATTTGTATATGATCAAGGGTCAATAGGCTGAACTCGCCAAGGTGTCCCCACTCCTCGTGCTCAATGAAACAGTAAGGGGGACCCTCTCCCCCAGCTCAATGAAATGATCGAGAGTGTCAAATCACTAAGAGGGAACCCCACTCCAATCGACGTAAAGAACGAATGTCAGTCCCCTACCCACATTCAATGAAATGATTGAGTGTCCAGAAGCTGAAACCTCCAAGGGCGCCCTCCTCGCTCTCACTTGATGAAACAGTCGAGTGTCAAATCACCAAGGTGGGCTCTCTAACCCCCCCCCCCCCCAAATAAAATGATTAAGAGTCCACGGGCTCGAATCGATGAAGTGATCAATTATCAGATCACCAAGGGCGCCCTCCTCCCTTTCACTCGATGAAACACTCGAGTGTCAAATCACCACAGGGGACTCCCCCATGAAATGATTAAGACTCCACGGGCTGAATTCATCAAGGGGGGGTTCCTCCACATCCAATCGATGAAATGACCAAGTGTCAGATCACCAGGGGGCACATCCTCCCCACATTCAATCAAGTGTCTGCAGGCTGAAATCTCCAAGGGGTCCTCCTCCCCAGTGCTCAGTGAAACAATCAAGTCACAAATCACCAGTGGGGACTCCCCCTCACCCCCTGATGGAATAATCCAAGGGGGACCCCATCCCGCCAATCGATGAAACAATCGAGAATTCACAGGCTGAAATGACCAACGGGGACCCCCACTCCAATTGGTGAAACGACCGAGTGTCAAAAAACCAAGTGTGACCCCCCACCCCCAGTCTAATCAATGTAACAAATGAATGTCAATCACCAAGGGGGCCCCCCCACCACCCCTGGTTCAATGAAATGATCGAGTGTACAGAGGTTGAAATCGCCAAGGAGGTCCTCCTCCCCTTCACTCAATGAAACAGTTGAGAGTCAAATCTCCATGGGGGACTCCCCCTCCCCTAATGAAATGATGAAGTGTCAAATAATCAAGGGGACCCCCTCACTCATTCAATGAATCAATCAAATGTCTACAGGCTGAAATCACCAAGGGGGTCCTCCTCGCAGGTGCTCAATGAAACAATCAAGTGTCCGATCTCCAAGGGGGACCACCTGTTCCTCCTCCTCCTCCTCCTGCTCGATGACACAATCAAGAGTTTGTGCACGGAATTCAGATCACCCAGGGGGTCCTCCTCCATCACGCTCAATGATACAATCGAGTGTTAATTCACCAAGGGGGCACTCCGTCCCCCTATTTGATGAAACAATCAAGAATCTATAGGCTGAAATCACCAAGGGGTCGTCCTCCCTCTCACGTGTCAAATCACCACGGGGGAACTCCCCCTCACCCCCTGATTAAGAGTCCACGGGCTGTATTCACCAAGGGGGGGGTTCCCCCCACCTCCAATCGATGAAACGACCAAGTGTCAGATCACCAAGGGGACATTTCCTCCCCACATTCAATCAAGTAGGCTGAAATCTCCAAGGGGTCTTCATCCCAGGTGTGCCCAATGCAACAATCAAGTGTCAGATCACCAAGGGGCACCCCCATCATGCTCAATGAATCAACCGAGTGTAAAATCAACATGGGGGACCCCGTCTCCCCTGTTTGATGAAACAATCAAGAATCTATAGGCTGAAATCACTAAGGGGGACCCCCTCTCCAAGCGATGAAACAATCAACTGTCAAATCACCAATGGAGGACCCTCCTCTCCATGTTGAATGAAACAATCAAGCATCTGTGGGCTGAAACCACCCAGGGGGTCCTCCTCCATCACGCTTAATGAATCAATCAAGTGTTAATTCACCAAGGGGGCACTCCGTCCCCCCGTTTGATGAAACAATTGAGGATCTATAGGCTGAAATCACCAAGGGGTCCTCCTCCCTCTCACGTGTCAAATCACCATGAGGGACTCCCCCTCACCCCCGATTAAGAGTCCACGGACTGTATTCACCAAGGGGACATTTCCTCCCCACATTCAATCAAGTGTCTGCAGGCTGAAATCTCCAAGGGGTCTTCATCCCAGGTGTGCTCAATGCAACAATCAAGTGTCAGATCACCAAGGGGGACCCCCCCCTTACCCTGCTCAATGAAAACTTTGAATGTTAAATCACCAATGGGGACCTCCACCATGCTCAATGAATCAACCGAGTGTCAAATCAACATGGGGGACCCCGTCTCCCCTGTTCGATGAAACAATCAAGAATCTATAGGCTGAAATCACTAAGGGGGACCCCCTCTCCAAGCAATGAAACAATCAAGTGTCAAATCACCAATGGAGGACCCTCCTCTCCATGTTGAATGAAACGATCAAGCGTCTGTGGGCTGAAATCACCAAGGGGTCCTCCTCCCTCTCACGTGTCAAATCACCACGGGGGACTCCCCCTCACCCCCGATTCAGAGTCCACGGGCTGTATGCACCAAGGGGGGTTCCCCCCACCTCCAATCGATGAAATGACCAAGTGTCAGATCACCAAGGGGACATTTCCTCCCCACATTCAGTCAAGTGTCTACAGGCTGAAATCTCCAAGGGGTCTTCATCCCAGGTGTGCTCAATGCAACAATCAAGTGTCAGATCACCAAGGGGCCACTCCGTCCTCCCTTACCCTGCTCAATGAAAACTTTGAGTGTTAAATCACCAATGGGGACCTCCACCATGCTCAATGAATCAACCGAGTGTCAAATCAACATGGGGGACCCCGTCTCCCCTGTTCAATGAATCTATAGGCTGAAATCACTAAGGGGGACCCCCTCTCCAAGCGATGAAATAATCAAGTGTCAAATCACCAATGGAGGACCCTCCTCTCCATGTTGAATGAAACGATCAAGCGTCTGTGGGCTGAAACCACCCAGGGGTCCTCCTCCCTCATGCTCAATGAAACAATCGAGTGTCATATCACCAAGGGGGCACTCCGTCCCCCTGTTTGATGAAACAATTGAGGATCTATAGGCTAAAGTCACTCCACTCGATAAATTGATCAAGTGTCAAAGCTCCAATCACCATGTTCGATGAAGCAATCGACTGTCTGTGGACTGAAAGCACCAAGAGGGACCCCCTCTCCCCAGCTTAACACTAAACAGCCACATTGTTTAAAGTACGGTCAACTCGCCGTTAAGGGGCTCTGTTCATCGAGTCACCCAGGGGCCTGTAGGGGTCTTCATTTGTCATTGCTCATCACACTGGGTGGCACTCACTGATACCGCCTTAAACTGGGATAACCAAATTCCCTGCAAGGTGTTTATTGAAGTGGGCCGCGATTCCTTCCTGTTATTTGAAAAGGGGGCCGCTTGGCCTCCGCTGTACTTTTATTATTGCCATCATATGTGGACTGATCGAGTGTTCAGATGGGTGGTTTGATGAGTGGATTTCCATTTTAATTTGTACCTTTGACTCTACTTATTCTTTTAACAATCATAAAGAAACAAGTGGGCCTGAGAAGGTGGTGTTATTTTGTGTTTATGTTGCCCTGGCGGAGCCGCAGGAAACGCCTGTGCCATTAAACTACCGGGCACCTTGCGCAAGCTGTTGTGGATAAAAACAAAACATGGCACGAATTGAGGAGCTTTCACTTTTCAAAGAACACATCGTAATCTCTCTGACGAGTCACGCATTCCCAACGGGCCGACGCCCAGCGGCCTTACGTGGGGCCTAAATAAACAGCTCCCTGTACTGGACGCCCTGTGCCAAGGGGGCAGCGCTCAGGCTGTGGTGCGGTGACGTGACAAATGGATTCTTGTTCAAGTGAGTGTTTGCCCTTACGGAGGTCAAGGAGGCTGTGAGCATGTGGGGATCCTATTTGGGGGGGGCGGGGGATCGGGGGGTCTTCACGGTCCATTCACTTTTTTGTCCAGATTTCAAAGCCTCCCCCTAAATCAGGCAGATTGTCGGGTCTTTAGGATTAACTTGCTTTACATCTCACAGTAGCTTAGTGGAAGCCCATGCGCCACAACAACCAAGAGGTGAGAGCAGGATGGAGCTGTTGGGGGTCTCCAGACTAGCGTCGTCACTAGGGTTAGTGTCACCCGGTGATGTAAACCAAGCATGAATAAAGACCCCTCACAGGCTCCTGGGGGACTTGATGAATGCAGTACCCTAACAAAGAGTCGGTCATACTTTAAAGTATGCAGCGCATGGGCCACCTGGCCATTTAATTAACCCCAGTAATTCCCATTATTGAGTGGGAGTGGTGGGGTCCTCCTAGCCTATGGACACATGATCGGTTCATTGAGTTACGGGTAGGGGGGACCCCTTTATTGATTTCAACCCATGAACACTTGATCATTTCATTGAGTGGAGTGGGGGGAACCCCCTTGGTGATTTAGACACTCACTCATTTCATAGAACAGAGTGGGGGACCCCCTTAGTGTTTTGAGCAAACAAACACTCAGTTATTTCATTAATAAATATAGGGTGGAGGGGCCTTCTCCTCACTCCTTAAGAGGGGCTTCCCTCTTGATGATTTCAACCCTCGGACGCCTTGATCATTTCATTGAGCGTTGTGTGGGTGGACCCCCTTAGTATTGTCAGCCCATGGATACGTGATTATTTCGAGTAGGGGGGGGATTGAAAAGTTAGCCCCTGACAATTTCAACCCATCGGATGCTTGATCATTTCATTTAGTGGAGTGGGTGGGGGACACCCTTGGTGATTTCAGACACTTGATCATTTCATAGAACAGAGTGGGGGACCCCCTGAGTGTTATCAGCCCACAAACACACAATTATTTCATTGAGTGAAGAGGAGGGAGGGGGTCCTCCTATGTGATTTCAGCCCATGGTCCCTAAATCATTTTATTGAGCTTTGGGGGGAGTAGACCTGAGTGATTTCCAGTCTACAGTCACTCAGTCATGGCACAGAACAGAGTGGGGGTCTCCTTTGGTGTTTTCAGCCCAACCAATGCTCAACTATTCTCATCAAGTAGAGAAGAGTGAGGGGTTCCCTCTTTGGAACAATTTCAACCCATGGACGCTTGATCATTTCATTGAGCGTTGTGGTGGACCCCCCTTAGTATTGTCAGCCCACAAATACGAAGATTATTTCATTGAGTGAGGGGGATTGAGAGTTCCCCCTTGACGATTTCAACCCATGGACACTTGATCATTTTGATTAAATAGAGTGGGGGACCACCCTTGGTAATTTCAGATGCTTGAATCATTTCTTAGAATAGAGTGGCGCACCCCTTAGTGTTTTCATGACCTCAAACACTCAAATTATTCACCGAGTGAGCAAGGGTGAGGGGTTCTCCCTCGGACAATTTCAACTTGATCATTTGATTGAGTGGACTTCAGGCACTCGATCACTTCATAGAACAAAGTGGGGGACCCCCCCTTAGTGTCTTTTCAGCCCACAAATACTCGATTTATTCTATCAAGTGAGAAGGTGAGAGGTTCCCCCTTTGACGATTTCAACCCATGGATGCTTGATCATTTCATTGAGCGGCATGGCGGGACCACCCTTAGTATTTTTCAGCCCCACAAATACGCCGATTATTTCATTGAGTGAGGAGGGATTGAGAGGTTCTCCTTGACCGATTTCAACCCATGAAACTTGATCATTTTAATTAAATAGAGTGGGGGACCACCCTTGGTAATTTCAGATGCTCGATCATTAAATAGAACAGAGTGGGGGACCCCCCTTAGCGTTTCTTCAGCCCATGAATACTCGTTATTCATTGAGTGACGGGGGATTGAGAGGTACCCCTTGACAATTTCAACCCATGGAATCTTGATCATTTTAATTAAATAGAGTGGGGGACCACCCTTGGTAATTTCAGATGCTCGATCATTAAGTAGAAACAGAGTGGGGGACCCCCCCCCCTTAGTGTTTTTTCAGCCCATGAATACTCGATTATTTCATCAAGTGAGAAGGGTGAGAGGTTCCCCATTTGACGATTTCAACCATGGACTCTTGTTCATTATATTGTGCGGAGTGTCGGGACCCCCTTAGTATTTTCAGCCCACAAATACGCGATTATTTCATTGAGTGAGGGAGGATTGAGAGGTTCTCCCTTGATGATTTCAACCCATGGACACTTGATCAATTTAATTAAATAGAGTGGGGGACCCACCCTTGACAATTCAGATGCTCGATCATTCTTAGAACAGAGTGGCAGACCCCCTTAGTGTTTTCAGACCCTCAAACACTCAAATTATTTCATCGAGTGAGCAAAAGGTGAGGGGTTCTCCCTCGACAAATTTCACCTTGATCATTTGATTGAGTGGACTTTCAGGCACTCGATCATTTCATAGAAACAGAGTGGGGGACCCCCCCCTTAGCGGTTTTTTCAGCCCATGAATACTCGATTATTTCATTGAGTGAGGGGGGATTAAGAGGTTCCCCCTTGACGATTTTAATCCATGGACACTTGATCATTTTAATTAAGTAGAGTGGGGGACCACCCTTGGTAATTTCAGATGCTCGATCATTTCTTAGAACAGAGTGGGGGACCCCCCCTTTGAGTTTTTTCAGCCCATGAAAACTCAATTTTTTCATCAAGTGAGAAGGGTGGAGGGGATCCCCCTTGGCGATTTCAGCCCAAAACACTGCACAAGGCTTTTATACGCGTTTATCTGGGTGTCTCCCTGAATGGACTTTAGTCACTTCCCAGATGGGAGGAGGGTGAAAAGTGACAGAGCAGGGTGGCTGGGGTCCCGCCTGATAAGGTTCACTTATGATATTTCAGTGTTGGGCATCAAAGTGGCATCGTGGCTACTGCAGGGGCCTCCAATTAATGGGGGACCAGCCGTCAGGTGAGTCTCGGCCAAGTCACTGCCTTTATGGATTGGGAGTTTCAAACTAAAAACCTGTGTACTGGGATAATGGGCAAGTGTTATTTAGGCCAATGATGGTGGGCTTTGCAATGGCTTGACATCTAGTATACAGCTGGCACCTGCTTAGCTGCCCAAAACTGAAAGATCCTTGAGAGGGTTTGCTGTCTGTCACAATAGAATATTTATTTATTAATTCAGCTTCAGTGTAAAGGCAAATTTCATCCATGGTTAAGATAGATAGATAGATAGATAGATAGATAGATAGATAGATAGATAGATAGATAGATAGATAGATAGATAGATAGATAGATAGATAGATAGATAGATAGATAGATAGATAGATAGATAGATAGATAGATAGGATAGCGTAGTTGGCAGGATTAGATAGATAGATAGATAGATAGGATAGATAGATAGATAGATTAGATAGATAGATAGATAGATAGATAGATAGATAGATAGATAGATAGATAGATAGATAGATAGCGTAGTTGGCAGGATTAGATAGATAGATAGATAGATAGATAGATAGATAGATAGATAGATAGATAGATAGATAGATAGATAGATAGATAGATAGATAGATAGATATGAAAGGAATTATATGCAATTAAAAGACAGATAGACTGGAAATGTATTATATGATAGCTAGCTAAGCAAATGCATTATATAATGGATAGATAGTCATGAAAGGCACAGATAATAGATACAGACATTATAGATAGATAGATAGATAGATAGATAGATAGATAGATAGATAGATAGATAGATAGATAGATAGATAGATAGATATGTCTATCTATCTATCTATTATATAGTGCCTTTCATATCTATCTATCATATAGTGCCATTCATATCTATCTATCTATTATATAGTGCCTTTCATATCTATCATATAGTGTCCTTCATATCTATCTATCTATCTATCTATTATATAGTGCCTTTCATATCTATCTATCATATAGTGCCATTCATATCTATCTATCTATCTATCGTATAGTGCCATTCATATCTATCTATCTATCTATCATATAGTGCATTTCATATCTATTAATTATAATGTCTTTCATATCTATCTATCCATTATATAGTGCCTATGCATAGCTAGCTAGCTATCTATCATATAATGACTTTCCAGTCTATCTGTCTTTTAATTGTATATGATTCCTTTCAGATCCATCTATCGATCTATTTTATACTCCCTTCCACCTATCTATCTCTCATATAGCACCTTTCAGATCTAGTATAACTTCAGGATTAGTGTAACTTGAATGAATCATCATCCAAATGGAGATCCCAACTATACCTACTTGTCATCATCGGCTTTTTTTAACTAAATCTGCATTCAAAATCCCTAAAAGCCCCTTCATCCAGTTTTTGAACCCTCTCTTTGTTACAGCAGCTCAGACAGATGGACTAATTTGAGTCAGAAGCCAGTACAGGATGGGATGCTCGTTCATTGCAAACCACCGAGAAGACTTTTCAATAACCCTAATATGCTGATCTTTGGAGAGGACAGACTGTGACTGGGTGTGACATCAGTTGAGTCCTGGTCCCCTGAAATTGTGAGACAGCGACATCTGCCAGCTTGCCATTCAAAACTGAAATGTCATAAGAACCATATTATGTTATGTTTTTTGTTTTGCATACAACTTTTACATTTTAGACAGCAAAACAGGAACCAACTCTGGTCGGCAAAGCCCATCTACCTTCTACTGAATAAAAAATGCAAAAGAACGCAACAGGCTTCTGTTTAGAGGGTATTTGAACCCAGGACCCTGGAAATAGGGAGGCATCAGCAGTAACCACAGTACCACCATGCTGATCAAAGAAGCAAGTCAGGATGTGTTTCTGCATAAAATATTTCAAATTTGGGAAACAGAGCACAAACTGACTCCAGATGGGAGGACCATTTCAGTGTAATAAACGCATCCACTCCGTGCTAAATAACTGATACAGATTAACATGGAGTTTGTAGGATGAACTTGCAAACTGCATTGAGGATTGTGAGCAGGAATCAAATTCACCTTCAGTAGTAAAGCATCAGTACTAACTGCTGTGCCAACTTGGTGCCCAAACCAGAAATGTCATAGGAATCTTGTTAGTGATAAGACAGACAGACAGACAGACAGACAGACAGACAGACAGACAGACAGACAGATAGATAGATAGATAGATAGATAGATAGAGTGAAAGGCACTATATAATAGATAGATAGATAGATAGATAGATAGATAGAGATAGATAGATAGATAGATAGATAGATAGATAGATAGATAGATAGAGTGAAAGGCACTATATAATAGATAGATAGATAGATAGATAGATAGATAGATAGATAGATAGATAGATTAGATAGATAGATAGATAGATAGATAGATAGATAGATAGATAGATAGATAGATAGATAGATAGCTAGATAGATAGATAGATAGATAGATAGATAGTCACAAACACTCCACCCCACCGTGAAGCATGCAGGTGGCAGCATCAGGCTGTGGAGATGCCCCCCTGCAGTGGACCCTGGAAAGTCCCATGAATGTAGTAAAATGCAGAGAAGCCCTGAAGGAAACTCTGATGACTTCCACAAGACACCTGAGCGTTGGTCAAAGATTTGTTTTCCAGCAAGACAAACGAGCCCAAGCCTAAAGCCAAAACCACACAATAATGGCTTTCAAACAACAAAGTGGATTTCCCCTGGAGAGCAGAGTGAAGATCTCAATCCAGTGAAGAAACGTGTGGCTGGGCTTGCAACAAAGGCGGTTCACTCAGCAATCACCGTGGCACCTGACAAAGAGGGAGACTGAAGGGCGTCCATGGCTGCCATGTACTACATACTGACTTGAACACTTGGGCCCGTCAGCGTGGTGTTTCATATTTGTAATGAATGTGGACCACCTTGCGGAGATCTGTTTTCGATTTGACATTAAAGAGTCTTTTTCTGTTGCTCAGAGTCAAAACAGCCAAATACGTTTTAGAGGCCCAGTAATTCTTCTGTTACACACCCACCACTCCACAGGATCACAATTTAGCAATGGCTGCCACCCTAACAGCAATATAGAGAGTGTGCCAACTGCCACCAAAATGAGAGACGCCTTGAGCTCAACCAGCAGACTTGCTTTAGGTGAGGTGAGGTGAAAATTTCAGAATGAAACACTTAAAGGACCACCTGGGCCCACCGCAGTTTGCCTATCGGACACACATACTGGAGTGGAGAAGGCAGTCATCTGTCTCCTCCACAAGGCTGGACAAAGCTGCAGCACTGAGACTGAGAGGATGATGTGTATTTGACTTCTCCAGTGCCTTCAGTACCATTTAGTCATCTCTCTGTTAAGGGGTCTACCCAGGTAGATGATGGACCATCAGTCAGGCAGACCACAGTTTGTGAGACTCAAGGACTGTGTGAGCAACACTGGGGCACCACAAGGGACAGGCCTGTCACCTTCTCACTTCACTCTGCTCACCTCCGAATAGAAATATAACAGAAGGTCAGGTCACTTAAGGAAATTCTCAGATGAATCTACACTTATTGGGGGGTATTGATAAGGGGGGATGAGACAAAGGAGAGGAGTCAGGGGGAGAGCTTTGAGAATTGTCTGTAACTCAACATCAGCAAAATCAAGAAACTGCTAACAACTTTCACTGCACCAAAAAGCCTCCATGTCTGGTCACTATTCATGGAGTAGATATAGAGGTGGTCCACTCCTACAGGTACTTGGGGGTCCACATCAATGACAGGCTGGACTGGTCTCAGAACACTGAGGGGCCATAGTAGAAAGGGCAGAGTGGACTCCTTTGTCTTAAGAGACATGTGTTCCTTTAATGTGACAAGTGACATCCTTCACATCTTCTGCAACTCTGTGGTGGGCCGATATAGCATCTCCTCAAGTGAGACCCACCGAAACAACAAGCTGATTACGAGGGCGGGCTCAGTTATGGGAGGCACTCTGGACCCCCAGGAGGTAGCAGACAAGGAGAGAATGAAGACAAAATGGAGTCGTGTGCTGAAGAAAACTGCACATTTTCTCTGTGACACAACAACACTGAGGACTTTGAGTCAACAGATCATTCAGCAGACACGTGTCAAGAAACACGACGGGGGGTCCTTTGTGCCACCGGCAATGCGTCTTTAGTGGAGTATGTGACGGCACTTTTCATATTTAGCCAAGTCAGATGTTTTGTCTCAGTGTATTTTTGTGATATTATCTGTGCTTTGATTCATTTATTTATTGAACTTCTGTAAAAAATCAAAGTCCCCCCCTTGAGACTTATAGAGTCCCATCTGTCTGTCTGTCTGTCTGTCTGTCTGTAACAAGTCTGAGCGCCAAGACGCCGGTGATGAGTTGGTAACATAAAACCACCGACCCACCCAGTCACCCCATCCACTCATAAGACAACAAGCATCCAGAAAAGCAGCTGGAGCCGTCCGAGTTCCTGTGACCCCCTGGCCACAGGTGAGGCAGAGTTCCTCCTTTTCTTTTTCTTTTTCTTGGTCTTCATCACCTGCTTTTGACTTCAATGACAAGTCTGTGACTGGCCGCGCCGTCTGCTCTCACGGCTGCATAATACACAGGAGCGGCTTGGGAGGTGCGCAAGGGAGTGGCGTCAAGTATGCAGCCTCCTCGGGCTACAGCGCTGTCTAATAATTATGCCAGTTTTACGAGACGCCTGCGCCACTCTCCTTAACCCTTTCGGCTCTCCCTACAATGAAACGCAAATCAATTTGAAAAATAACGTCGTTCAGCCGTGTCCGCTCCCTATGGGGAGGATGAGTGCTCTCCCTGTGAACCTACCAGCTTGGACTCAATGGCAACCTGAAACTGGGGCTGTGCCCTGGGAGGGACTGGCACCCCTTTCAGGGTTGGGTCATGCCTTACATTCAGTATTGGAACTCCAACCCCTGGTAACTATCCATCCATCCACCTGTCCATCCATCTGTCCAACTATCCATCTACCAGTCCATCCATCTATCCAGCTGTCCATCTATCTATTCATCCATCCATCAATTCATCCATCCAACTATTCAACTATCCATCCATCTATCCATCCATCCAACTGTCTAACTATCCATCCATCCATCTGTCCATCCATCCAACTATACAACAATCCATCCATCCATCTGTCCATCCATCCAACTATACAACTACCCATCCATCCACCTATCCATCCAATTATCCAACTATCCATCCACCTGTCCATCAATCTATCCATCAACCTGTCCATCCATCCATCCATCCATCCAACTATCCATCCATCCACCAGTCCACCCATCCACCTGTCCATCCATCCATCCACCTGTCGATGCATTCTATCCATCCAATCAACTATTTAACTAACCATCCATCTATCCATCCATCTGTCCATCCATCCAGCTGTCAAACTATCCATCCATCCACCTATCCATCCAATTATTCAACTGTCCATCCACCTGTCCATCAATCTATCCATCCACCTGTCCATCCATCCATCCATCCATCCAACTATCCAACTATCCATCCATCCAGCAGTCCATCCATCCATCTGTCCATCCATCCATCCATCCACCTGTCCATCCATCTATTCATCCATCCACCAGTCCATCCATTCATCCACCTGTCCATCTATCTATTCATCCATTCACCTGTCCATCCATCTATTCATCCATCCACCAGTCCATCTATCTATTCATCAATCCACTTGTCCATCCATCCATCCATCCATCCATCCAACTATTCAACTATCCATCCATCCACCTATCCATCCATCTATCTGTCCATTCATCCATCTATCCAACTATCCCCTTTTCCAGGTCCGTGTTGTGGGCACAGCAGTCTAAGTAATGATGCCCTGAGGTTCCTTTCCCAGTTAACCTCCTCCAACTCTTCCAGGAGGGGACACCAGCTGAGAGATAATATGGTCTCCACTACATGTCCCAGGTGTTCCCCAAAGTCACCTCCAGGTTGGACATACCCCCAAAGTCACCCAAGTTTGTCCGAGATCACCGATTCAAATCGAATTGCAGTGCGTTTGGTTTGTGAGTCCTTCGGCTTTTGATTTAGAATTATTCCGTTTGGACTTTTGAGCTAACGTTTTTTGTTTGTGACTGTTGGCTCAGTATTTGTTCCGGTGTTATTTCCATTGTGTTTTTCTTCTGCTGACACACGATTACTCTGCCTTGTGGCTTAGCTGTCATGATGTATTGGGTGGTCAATTTCTCTAACCAGGGAAAATTATTTATGGAATTTCCTTTCTGTTTTAGGCCCAAAATGAAGAGAGAGAGAGAGATGGGCTCTCGAGGGTGACCAGGACCTTCTGGACCACCTGTATGTGTCATGAAAACTGCAGAACATTAAATTACTCTTACAGGATTTGCATTAGGAAAATTCTGTTTTTCTGTTGTTGGGACACCTGGGCCTTAATGGTCAAAATGGTGGTCCTGGAAATCCTGGCGGAAGGGTTTGTCCATTATTTTGTGAAATCTTTTGCTGTACAGTGGTCTTTTGGGGATTGCCCATTTGATATTTGGACTTCTCAGCAACAAAAGTATATTGGCAAAGGCTTCTTTTGCTTTACTTACAAATTATCAATAAATTAATTATTTATCTGTGCCATCCAGCCAAGTAAAAAATTTTGGCAGAATAGGCAGGAGATAATATCCATCCATTCATCCATCCCTCCATTTGTCCATCCATCCATCCATATACCCATCCGTCCCTCAATCCATCCATCCATCTGTCCATCCGTCCTTCCCTCTCTCCATCCATGCTTATCCAGGTCCACGTCATGCCCAGATGTTCTTTTTTTTCCCCCCACACCGTCTCCTCCACCTCCTTCTGAGGAGATCCCAGAGTCCTCCCAGATCATCAGAGAGACCCAAGCTCTCCACCATGTCCAGGATCTGCCCCGAGGTCTCCTCCCGGTTTGCACCCGCCCAAAAACGCCTCCCCAGGGAGGCACCCTAATCGGATACTCAAAACCACCTCACCTGGATGAGGAGGAGCAGCGGCTCCGCTTTGAGCTCCTCCAGAATGTCACCCTGTCTCTAAGGCAGAACCGAGACGCCCTGAGAAGGAAGCTCATTTCTGTTGCTTGTTTTTTTTCACAATTCAGTTCTTTTGGTCACTACCCAACACTCGTGACCACAGGCGAGGGCAGGAACGTCGATCAACCTGTAAATCGAGAGCTCTGCCTATCGGCTCAGCTTGCTCTTCACCACGACTGACTGCTCCAGTCCCCCTGCTGACATTCGCTCCCTTTCACTCGAGAAACCTAAACTCCTCCGCTTGAGGCGTACGGCACCAGAGGGGGGCACTCTGCACTATTCCAGCTGAGAAACGTGACCTCCGACTTTGAGGTGCTGATCCTCATTCCGGGATGCTTCCTACTCAGACACAAATGAGGTGACATTGGCAGGACCACCTCAGCTGCAAAAAAAACAAGGAAGGCAATCCTGAGGTCATCAAACTGGAGCCCCTCCACTGCTTGGCTGTGCCCAGACATTCTGTTCATACATACAGGGTGGTCCGTATTTATGTATCTGATTGAAAAGACGCGATTGGCAGGAAACGACTAATGTTATTATCAAGTAACATAATGGAACTTGAACATCCATCCATCCATTATCCAACCCGCTATATCCTTACTACAAGGTCACGGGGGTCTGCTGGAGACAATCCCAGCCAACACAGGGTGCAAGGCCGGAATCAAACCCCGGGTAGGGCGCCAGCCCACCGCAGGGCACACACCAAGCATAATTTAGAATCGCCAATGCACCTAACCTGCATGTCTTTGGACTGTGGGAGGAAACCCACACTGACACGGGGAGAACATGCAAACACCACGCCGGGAGGACCCGGGAAGTGAACCCAGGTCTCCTAACTGCGAGGTAACAGTGCTACCCACTACGCCACCGTGCCACCCAGAACATGAACAGAACCATAAATGTCTTTTCATCCCCTGTTCTCCAAGGCGTGGCCCACCAACGTACCATCCAGATCGATACACGCCTGAAGACGAAGAGTAGTGTTGTCACGGGTGGCTTGGCACATCTGTACCTCTAAAATTCTCCTGTGATAGCCACACGTAGCTCAGCACATAGCTCTTAGGTAAAGGAAAAAGTCTGGTGGGGTCAAATCGGGAAACCCAGCTGGCCGTTCCACATGCCCGCGTCAGCTGCTCCAGCGTTACGGGAATGTTTCGTTCAACCAACAGTACGGTGTAGTGTGGCGGTGCCCCATCTTGCTGCCACCGCAGATCATCAATGTCCAGTCATCGTTACTCCCATTCTCAGGCTACACAGTGATGCCATTTGTGATACTTTTTCACGCAGCAGTTTAAATGCTGCAGCCTGTGAAAGGTCATATACATAAATATGGGCCACCTGGTATTACTAGCCGCCCCCCGCGGCTCTGCCCACTTAGCACTGAAACAGGACAAACGTTAAAAATCAATAAACAAACAGGTATTGCTCACTAAGCGGAGGAAAGGAACACTCCAATACACGGCCGAGAGATAGAGAAACTCAAACGGAGGCTGGCGCGTGAGTGAGGAGGCCCCGCCCAGCTCCCAACTCCTGAGGCCCCGCCCCCCTCCCCTCAGCTCCACCTCATACTCGCACAAAATCAACCGGAATGTTCAAGCAAATTCTAGAAAAAAATCTGGTCTGAATCCATGAAGTACTTCTCTTGTGAAAAGCGGACAGACATACGGACAGACAGAGAGACGTTGGATTTTAGATAGATAGATAGATAGATAGATAGATAGATAGATAGATAGATAGATAGATAGATAGATAGATAGATAGATAGATAGATAGATAGATAGATAGATAGATAGATAGATAGATAGATAGATACTTTATTAATCCCAAGGGGAAATTTATATATATATATATATATATATATATAGAGAGAGAGAGAGATGAACCAAGGGCATGGTGGAGTGCCACATCCACTGGGCACAAGGCTGACTTAGTGCCAACAGTGCAAACCGAGCCTTCACTCTGGATGTACAGGGAATGAATTGTCCACAACAGCAGGCCCGGTACATCATAGTCCCAAAGCACCCCTCACAAGTCTACAAAACTCAGGCGGACTGTTGGGTTCTACTCCCATGAACCCTCCAGAGTGCTTCTGAGGGTACAAAGCTGGTCCAGTTCTCCACAAAATCCACATTGTTCCTCCAGAATCCAAGATCTGACCAACAACTGGATTACCGGATAAGCTCTTTTCCAGAACCCTGGCCTAAGCATTCCCACAGAGGTTCAGGAGCATGATCCCCCTGAAGTTGGAACACATCCTCCCTCATGTCTCCTTTCTTAAAGATGGGGACCACCATCACAGTTTGCAAATCCAGAGGTACTGTCCTCAACCTTCAGGTAATGTCAGGCAAGACAGCCCACCAGCAGGCAAGGCCTTTAAGAACTCTGGGCAAATGTCACCCACCCCAGGCGCAAGGACAAGGTCAAATGAACATGGGCACAGCTCCGCTGTGGGATTGTTGAACAACGCGCCGTAGTGACATGTCTTTGGGCAGAGGGAGAGAAACCTGCTGAAATGGAATCCCCAAACCATAATGTTTCATAATTTCACCCAGAGGTTGAACCAAGCCCTGAGGAGCACCCGGCATCACAGAGGAGGATTTGCCAACGGATACAAATTGCAGCCTACCAGTTGTAAAAGAGTGAAACCATTCCAACGCTACATCCACGAGACCTAAATAAGTAGATGTGGAATGAGTGCGTCATGGAACAGCACGTCAAAAACGAGGCGTACCGACCCGCAGAGCCACAGCATCATACGTCACCGCAGGTCTACGCCAGCAGTTTCAGGGTGGAAGTGACGTCACCGCACGTCTAGACCCACAGCTTGGTAACAAAATTAACCCCTAACATTAACTAACCCCCTAACCTTAACCATTTATCCTACAGGCTAACCACACTAACCCCGTACTATAACTCCTGGTCAAGACCTGCGGTGATGTATGGTGCTCTGGCTCTGCAGTTGGAGATTATTGATAGAAACTGCTGGAAGATCCTAGAGAATTAAAACCGAACGGCCACGATGATCAGCAGCTACAAGAAGATCATTCACAACCTTCACCAAAGCACTCGCACTACTGGGCTTAGTAACGAAGGATCTTTGTGATTTGTTTGGTTTGATATGCTTGAGTAATCCCCGAGAGGAAATTGTCTTTCCTCATGACCTTTATGTTGTTATGTTGTGTTGTGTTGTGTTATGAATAATGGCCATGCTGCCTCAAAGTGTCAGAATGATAGTTTGCAGTGGGTGACAGGTGGGCCAATAGGTCTCGATGACTTTGATTTGCCCACCCAGACAACCATGTGCCACTTTGTCATAACAGACCCCCACTTCCCTTTGTGTCTCCTGTCTTTTGATATATTTGTATATTTTTTTATTTTGTTTAATTTTGTATGTATTTTTGTTTGATATTTGTGTATATTTTTCTGCATTTGTATATTTTTATTTAATTTTGTATATATTTGTATATTTGATATTTTTGTATATTTTTTGTATTTGTATATTTTTATTTTATTTCATTTGTAAATATTTGCATATTTGATATTGCATATTTTTCTGTATTTGTATATTTTTATTTAATTTTGCATATATTTGCATATTTGATATTTTTGTGTATTATTCTGTATTTATATATTTTTATTTCATTTTGCATATATTTGTACATTTGATATTTTTGCATATTTTTGTGCATTTGTATATTTTTTATATTATTTAATTTGTAAATATTTGTATATTTGATATTTGTATATTTTTCTTTATTTGTATATTTTTTTATTTTGTTTAATTTTGTATATATATTTTTTGTTTGATATTTTGTATATTTTTCTGCATTGGAATATTTTTTATTTTATTTAATTTGTGTATATTTGCATATTTGATATTTTTGTATATTTTTCTGTATTTGTATATTTTTTATTTAATTTTCTATATATTTTTTGTTTGATATTTGGGTATTTTTTATTTAATTTGTATATATTCTGTATATTTGATATTTTTGTATATTTTTTGTATTTGTATATTTTTATTTTATTTCATTTGTAAATATTTGCATATTTGATATTGTATATTTTTCTGTATTTGTATATTTTTATTTAATTTTGCATATATTTGCATATTTGATATTGCTGTATATTGTTCTGTATTTATATATTTTTATTTCATTTTGCATATATTTGATATTTTTGTATATTATTCTGTATTTGTATATTTTTATTTCATTTTGCATATATTTGTATATTTTATGTTTTTGTATATTTTTATGCATTTGTATATTTTTTATATTATTTAATTTGTAAATATTTGTATATTTGATATTTTTGTACGGTATATTTTTCTGTATTTGTATATGTTTTAATTTTGTTTAATTTTGTATATTTTCTTTTTGTTTGATATTTTGTATATTTTTCTGCATTGGTATATTTTTTATTTTATTTAATTTGTATATATTTGCATATTTTATATTTTTGTATAGTTTTCTGTATTTGTATATTTTTTATTTAATTTTGTATATATTTGCATATTTTATATTTTTGTATATATTTGTGTATTTTTATGTATTTATATAGTTTTTATTTTGATTAATTTTGTATATATTTGCATATTTTATATTTTTGTATATATTTGTGTATTTTTATGTATTTATATATTTTTTATTTTGATTAATTTTGTATATATTTGCATATTTGATATTTTGTATATTTTTCTGTATTTGTATATTTTTATTTGTTATATATTTGCATATTTGATACTTTGTATATTTTTTTACTTCGTTTTATTTTGCATATTTTTGCCTATTTTTTTTGAGTTTGCCTAAATTAAACCATATTATCTGTTATCTATTTAGAACAAGAAAAACAAAAGGTGGAACTCTGCCTCGCCTGTGGCTCAGGGGGTCACGAGAACTCAAGCGGCTCCAATTGCTTTTCTGGATGCTTGTTGTCTTACGAGTCAATGGGGTGACTGGGTGGGTCGGAGGTCTTAGGTTACCAACTCCTCGCCGGTGTCTTAGCAACTTGTTAACCTTCTTAGGCCCGGTGGCGTTTCTGCATTACGGGCCAGCTGTTCACTTACCCAATCAAGTGTTGTGCAAAATAAGTAATAAGGGTCACTCATTTGAATTTATTATTAAAATGTTTATAACAGTGGCACGGTGCTGCAGTGGTAGTGCTGCTGCGGGTTCGCTTCCCGGGTCCTCCCTGCGTGGAGTTTGCATGTTCTCCCCGTGTCTGCGTGGGTTTCCTCCCACAGTCCAAAGACATGCAGGTTAGGTGGATTGGTGATTCAAAATTGTCCCGTGTGTGTGTGCTTGGTGTGTGTGTGTGCCCTGTGGTGGGCTGGCGTCCTGCCCGGGGTTTGTTTCCTGCTTTGCACCCTGGGATTGGCTCCAGCAGACCCCCTTGACCCTGTGTTAGGATATAGCGGGTTGGACGACGGATGGATGTTTATAACAATGCTCAGCTTTGTCTTCTGAACTAATACAGTGATCCCTCGCTATATCGCGCTTCGCCTTTCGCGGCTTCACTCCATCGCGGATTTTATATGTAAGCATATTTAAATATATATCGCGGATTTTTCGCTGCTTCGCGGGTTTCTGCGGACAATGGGTCTTTTAATTTCTGGTACATGCTTCCTCAGTTGGTTTGCCCAGTTGATTTCATACAAGGGACGCTATTGGCAGATGGCTGAGAAGCTACCCAACTTACTTTCTCTCTCTCTCTCTATCTCTCTCTCTCTCTCTCTCTCTGCTCCTGACGGAGGGGGTGTGAGCTGCCGCCTTCAACAGCTTTGTACCGGCGGTGCTTCGCATACTTAAAAGCCAAAAAGCCCTATTGATTTTTTTTTTGACTGCTTGCTTTGCACTCCTTTGAAAAGGAAGATATGTTTGCATTCTTTTAATTGTGAGACAGAACTGTCATCTCTGTCTTGTCATGGAGCACAGTTTAAACTTTTGAAAAAGAGACAAATGTTTGTTTGCAGTGTTTGAATAACGTTCCTGTCTCTCTACAACCTCCTGTGTTTCTGCGCAAATCTGTGACCCAAGCATGACATTCTAAAAATAACCATATAAACATATGGTTTCTACTTCGCGGATTTTCTTATTTCGCGGGTGGCTCTGGAACGCAACCCCTGCGATGGAGGAGGGATTACTGTACTTCATTTTTTTTTCAATTTCCTATCATATGCGCTGTTTAAATTCTTATCTACTGAAAGGCTTTCTGTTTGTAGTCTGTGAAAGTGTCTTCATGCCGAGGGCTGCCAGTCTCTTTCCAGCCAATCGGCCCTGCAGTGTCCCCAGCGTGTGTGTCTCTGTGTCCTGAACTGTCCAGTTTAGTGAAGGCCATCACTCGTATTAAAATGACGGTGACCTGTTGTTAGTCTTTACAATTCTTTGACCTATAGGTGACGCAGTTTTGACCTGCATATGGTTTTTGCAAAAAAATTAAAAAGTATTGGGTTAGAAAACAAGGAATGTCGCTCCCTAACGGCTCGTTCGCACTTCCATGTTTGTTCCCGAAAACTGCACAACATGCGTACTCCGTCACAGCCCTGCCAAATCTGCTTGATCTCTGCCTCTCGTTGACGTCACCATGGAGGAGGGCGGTGAGTCTTTTAAAAATTAAACAAGCTTCACACATTTTCACACCTTAACTCTTTTAGGCCGGATGTGAACTAAAGTCGACATTCAGGGGCAGAGGGCTGTCAACGTCGATAAAACTCACCGTTCCGTTAAAGGCTAGGAGGACCGTTAGACTTGTTGACTTGAAGTCCAATCCCCGAGGGTGTGCGAGTAGTGCAGACTAAACAACGTCTAGAATGGCATTGACGTCGGGCGAGAGAGCACGAAAACAAATGTGCAATACAATAAAATGTGTAAAACTCCATGGAAATCATTTATTGATTATTTCTGAATTAGACTCTGACTTATCGAACTCTGATTTGGATGCAAGCAATCTGGAAATTGTGAACGAAAGACAAGACACCAGCTGATCGAATCCCCAGTGGTGCTGTTCGCACTCGTGTAGCTGACGCGTCTACGGCAAGCGAGTTCCTGATGAGGCGCGAGGATGTGAGGGGATTCCCAGACAAAGAACGTCTCCAATCAGCATAGACTCACACGGTCAAGCAGGGACAGGACAGCTCATTCATCCAGCCAGAAACTCTAATCCAAGGTGTTCCAGTCGCGTGACAAGACATGCGTATCGAAAAAGCACGTCTCAGACAACTACGGCAATGTCCACCCTGAGAGGACTACATAGATATCGATCCGTGGGAGGCTACTGGACCTCATCGAAAGTCGTGGCGGACACTACGGGTCACCAGCCACTCAACTACGTCAAGCTGCTCTTTCATGTCACCAGAAAGGGCCTTTCAGCTGATGAGTGACGAGACAAACCGTGTCACACTTTGATGGGAGGCATCGGGGCGGGGGGGGGGGAGCGGGGGGTCTAGCTACTGCAGACACAGGTACAGAGGGGTAATCAGGTGTGCCGCTGACCCTCTGCTTCATCCCTCCTTAGACTCCTCCCCTCCAGACCACGCCCTCTCTCCTTCTAGAAGCCCCGCCTCTTCCCCTTCCATAGTAATAAAAGCCCACAGCCTTGCGCTGCAGTCAGTCCAGTGTTGGTCTCAGTCTCGTAAGACTACTCGGCGGAGAATCACGCTTGGGAGGGATCCTCAGACCTTTTTCATTGTGTTCTCCCTCTTTTACAACCGGTATGTAAGAAGTATGCAAATTTACATACTGGAAGGGCTAATGGGGCATTAAACTGAGGGGCATTTGTTGTAAATCAGCATTTGATGTGTGAAACCATTGCTTTGTGTCAGTCAGTCAGTCAGTGAGTGTCCAACCCGCTATATCCTAACACAGGGTCACAGGGGTCTGCTGGAGCCAATCCCAGCCAACACAGGGCACAAGGCAGGAAACAAACCCTGGGCAGGGCGCCGGCCCACCACAGGGTGCACACACACCCACCACACACTAGGGGCAATTTAGGATCGCCAATGCACCTAACCTGCATGTCTTTGGAAACCCACGCAGACATGGGGAGAACATACAAATGAACTCAGGTGTCCTTACTGCGAGGCAGCAGCGCTACCCACTGTGCCACCGTGCCACCCTGCAACCGAAACAATGAAACACAAATCAAACAACTAAACAGCAGAGTACACAAAATTATAACTAAGGTACAATCACAACACAGACCCTCACGCGCATATTGCTGCTTTCTTCACCGTGAAATTTGCTCCACACGTGAAGACGCCCGCTTCCCTTCCTGTCGTTTCCTCTCAGCTCCTCTTTCCCGCAGATGAGAGTTCACACGTTCACCATAAACAGCGGAGCAATGAGCTTCACTTCAGTCTCTGATGCATCTTTAGGATCACAATCAGCAACACTGTCATCCTGATTGGCAAAAATGGCCATCAAAGTACCAGAACAACCACAGCACAAGATGTGTTCGGAGGACAGCAAAGGAGCCCGGCCATTTTTCTCTCTTTTATCGAGAGATCTTTAAATTAAGACAGGGAGCTACATGTTGAATTATTGCAGGTAAACGCTTACAGACAGGACCTAAACTTCTCTTCTTCCTGTGGCCAATTTCCACAGAAGCAAAACACCATTTGTTTCACGATTTTTTTTTTTTTTTTATTGCTACAACAACATTTATTTCCAGAGCAGATTTTCATACAAATGATGAAGCTCAAAGTGCTTTACAGAATGAAGACAAAATAAATTAGAAAATAGAATGAGGGAACACTACTTAATATAAAATAAAAAGTAAGGTCCGATAGCCAGGGAGGACAGAAAAAAACAAAAGAAAAAAAAAAGAAAACTCCAGACGCCGGGAAAAAAAAAATCTGCAGGGGGTCCGAGGCCACGAGACCACCCAGCCAGCCTCCTCTAGGCATTCTATGTAACATCAATGACCTCACAATCAGTCCTCATGGTATTCAGGGTTTTATGCCAGGTTTCTATTGGGACAGCAAGCTGAGGAGGATCTGGGAGTGTAAGCCAGGAGAAAGAAAGAAAGAAAGAAAGAAAGAAAGAAAGAAAGAAAGAAAGAAAGAAAGAAAGAAAGAAAGAAAGAAAGAGATAAAAATGAAAGAAAGAGATAAAAATGAAAGAAAGAAAGAAAGAAAGAAAGAAAGAAAGAAAGATTAAAGAAATAAAAATGAAAGAAAGAAAGAAAGAAAAACGAAAGAAAGAGATAAGAAAGAAAGAAAGAAAGAAAGAAAGAAAGAAAGAAAGAAAGAAAGAAAGAAAGAAAGAAAGAAATTCATCTGTGAGCATCAATGGGCTTTGCGCCTGAGGAACCGAGCAACCCGAACTATTTGATAATATTTCAGTAATGATTTACCGTTCTGATCATAAAATCAGTCGTTACGATAGCAAGTGACGTTTTGGGGGGGTGCGTATGGTGCAAAGCAAAAACGATTAGCAGAAGGACGTTTGAGAAAACGGGTTTAGTATCCACAACTCGGATAAGGGAATGACCAATCAACCCGCTGTGGCAATAAACCGCGTTTCCCAACCTTTGAGGACACGCCCCTAGAAACGCGGGATTCGCTCCCGACAACGGGAATCCCAACCACTAGGAATACAAAATGGCGACCAAAAAAATGCATAAAAAAAAAATAACTATTAAACCAAGTAGCGAGATTAAAAAAAATAAACATAGGAAATGAATTCATAAACCCCCAGAAACCCCCCCATAAAAAATATCCAAAGAGTCCACAGCACAATACTTTCACCATAAATTCAGTTTTGTAGGAATCATTCTGCTCATCACTAACGGGCACATATCTGATGAAGAGCAGGCACTGCTCATCACCTGCCTCATAATCATCATCATCATCCATCCATTATCCAGTCCGCTGTATCCTAACTACAGGGTCACGGGGGTCTGCTGGAGCCAATCCTAGCCAACACAGGGCACAAGGCAGGAACCAAACCCTGGGCAGAGCACGCGCACACACAAACAAACACACAGCCACCAAGCAGAAGTTAGGATCGCCAGAGCACCTAACCTGCATCATCATCATCATCATCCATTCATTTTCCAACCCGCTGAATCCGAACACAGGGTCACGGGGGTCTGCTGGAGCCAATCCCAGCCAACACAGGGCACAAGGTAGGAACCAATCCCGTGCAGGGTGCCAACCCACCGCAGTCATCATCATAATAATATATTTTATTTATATAGTGCCTTTCAGGGTACCCAAGGCCACTGTACAAATCAAACAATCCAATATACAAACAAAGTTAAGAACATCAAAGGGCAAAATTAAAAACATGAGATTTATCTGAGGCCCAGGTAGGGCACCTCACAGCCGCTTCGCCCACAGCGCCCACTCTGCCCAGTCGGATGGCTAACGGCGAGGAGTCAGAAGGACGAGGTGAACGTGACGGAGTACAGGGACAGATTAAAAAGTGGGGCCAAACCACCAAGAGCCTTAAAAACTAAAAGGGAGAAGACGTTTCTGTTGAATACAGAAGGGAACGGGTAGTCAGGGTAGCCAGTCCTCGGCTCCCAGGGTGTTTAGCCAGTCTAGCCGCTCAGTTCTGTACGTATTGGAATTCATTTCGACTTGAGGCAGCGATGCCAAACAGCTGTGCACTGCAATCGTCCAGTCGCGAGGTGACAAGAGCAGGAATGAGCGCCTCAGTTGGAGTATCAGACAGCAATGGACGCGGCCTTGAAATCTGCTTAAGGTGGAAAAAGGCAGCTGTGGTGATGTTCATATTATGAGGAGCAAAGGAGGGAGTAGGACTGAGGAAAACACCGAGCTGGGCGGACAAGGAGGTAATACAGCCAGCCATTTTTACTGAGGAATTAATTGTCTGTTTTCTTTAATATTAGCCCCATGATGCTGGCAACATCATGCTATAATAATAAGAATTATAATTATACATTTTATTTATATAGCGCCTTTCCATATTCCTGCTGCTGCTCTTCCTGTTAACAACATTTTTCATTAAATATTTGCATGTTAGGGGGGTGCAGGGACAGGGAGACTGCTCAGAATTGTGGGAAAGAGGAATGAAGCCAAATCCAGAGAGGTCCTGGGGGGAAACCTGTGAACACCACCTCAGACTGGAGTGACGATTCCCCTTTCAGCATGACAACGACCTGAAGCATCCAGCCAAGACAACACTGGAGTGGCTTCAGGATGAGTCTCCGAGTGTCCCTGGGTGTCCCTAAGTGTCTCAGAATGCCTCTGAGTGTCCCAGAGTGTCTATGGGTGTCTTAGAGTATCCCTAAGTGTCTCAGAGTGTCTCTAGGTGTCCTTGAGTGTCCCTGGATGTCTCTGAGTGTCTCAGAGTGTCCCTGGGTGTCCCTAAGCATTTCAGATTGTCTCTGGGTGTCCCTAAGCATCTCAGATTGTCTCTGGGTGTTCCTGAGTGTCTCTGGGTGTCCCTAAGTGTCCCAGAGTGTCTATGGTTGTCTCAGAGTGTCTATGGGTGTCTCAGAGTGTCCCTGGATGTCCCCCTAAGCATCTCAGAGTGTCCCTGGGTGTCTCTAAGCATCTCAGAATGTCTCTGGGTGTCCCTAAGTGTCTCAGAGTGTCCCTGGGTGTCTCAGAGTGTCTGTGGGTGTCTCAGGGTGTCCCTAGGTGTCCTTGAGTGTCCCTGGATGTCTCCGAGTGTCCCAGAGTGTCCCTGGGTGTCTCAGAGTGTCTCTGGGTGTTCCTGGGTGTCCCTGGTTGTCCCTAAGCATCTCAGAATGTCTCTGGGTGTCCCTAAGTGTCTCAGAGTGTCCCTGGTGTCCCAGAGTGTCTATGGTTGTCTTAGAGTGTCTATGGGTGGCTTAGAGTGTCCCTACGTGTCCCTAAGTGTCTCAGAGTGTCTATGCGTGTCTCAGAGTGTCCCCCTAAGCATCTCAGAATGTCTCTGGGTGTCCCTAAGTGTCTCAGAGTGTCCCTGGGTGTCCCAGAGTGTCTATGGTTGTCTCAGAGTGTCTATGGGTGTCTCATAGTGTCCCTGGATGTCCCCCTAAGCATCTTAGAATGTCTCTGGGTGTCCCTACGTGTCTCAGGGTGTCCCTGGGTGTCCCAGGGTGTCAATGGGTGGCTTAGAGTGTCCCTAAATGTCTCAGAATGTCTCTGGGTGTCCCTAAGTGTCTCAGAGTGTCCCTGGGTGTCCCTGCAGATGGCAGTTCTCAGGCCCTTCCCAACCAATCTAATGGAGCTTGCGGGGATCAGCCAGGAAGAATGGCATCAACTGCCCAAATCCAGGGGTACAAAGCTTAAAGAGACTTGCCCTAAGACGACTGCTGTCAGCAGAGCATCTAAAAAATATTTGAATACTTACAGGAAAGCAAGATTTCAGTTTATGATTTTTAATGAATTTGTAAACCGTTCTGAGGACATGTTTTCACTTTGTCATTATGAGTTATTGAGTGCTGATTGATTAGCAAAAATGGTACATTCATCCTTTTAAAATTAAATGCTATACGATAAAATCTGAAGCAAGTGAGGAGCTCTCAATACCTTCTGAATCCTCTGTCCGATAACATGGACATTGTAGGGAAATCGCGCCCACAAATATTAAAATGACTGTTTACCCGGCTGCCATGTGCCGGAATGTTCTGTTTATGACAGGAGCCGACTGTGCGCACAGATCCATGTCAGCGTTCACAGCGCGGCGAGTCAAATAATCAATGTGTCTACATCAGAACAAGAGAATATGAGCTCTAAAAATAAACAGAAACCGCAAGAAGACATTTAGGGAAGAATGTGAAGCCGCAGCAGATAAGATAAGATAATCTGGAAATGAGTGACAGAGACTGAAGGACGACCGTTACAGGAGACACAGTTTGGGATTTATTAATTACAACTTCATTCATCAGTGACTTAGCAGGAAGCCCACCGCCAAGCGGGCCGTAAAGCTCACGGCTACAAGTTTAAAATCCTGTGTGACCCCGAGCCGAGCACTTCACTCCCCAGCGCTTACTTTATACAAATATGGAGATTACTGGACTGGAACAGAAAAGGCGCTATATATTTTTTAAAAAATCAAAGGTTTAAAGGTTTACCCCCTGCTTTTGACTTCCAGTATGACACCCAGCAAGTTGAAATATGACAACTACTGCAGTGAACTCGCCTGAAAGGAGCTCCGTAAAATCACAGGCTCACAGATTCAACCTCCATTACCGCCTTTCAGACTGACCTCCAGTGAGTCACCTCATCATCCAGCACTCACGTCACAGAAATATGGAATTCGCCATCAAGTATAAAAGGTCTCCATGTGGCACTTACCATGCAAAATGCTTCATTTAGCTCAAATAAGTGACCGCATTTCAGGATTTGTTAATTACAACTTAGAACACCAGTGACTTGTCAGGAAGTGCGCCACCTACTGGACGGAGTCGATTTACCAACCGGGACCCAAATCCATTACATCACATAACTAGAGAAAGAACTTCAAAAACAGGTGCAGGTGATGTTCACTTGGAAAGGCGCCTGAGAAAATCACAACTTCAAGGGTCCTTCACCACCCCTCAGTCACCCTACAGGGAGTCCACCTTAATGCCAGCATTCACAAGGCAGTGACTAAAATGGACCTGACAGGTGTCTTTAGATGGCATTCACTGTGACAGCAGCAGCAGCAGCCGTGTTGTCACAGGGACAGAGAAATTCGTACTAGCAGGTTTTACCAGCGTGCCACATGTTGGCACTCACCAGCGCCAGGAGGAACAAGAAAGAGCTACAGTGCAGACAGATAGGATATGAAAGGCACTATAGGATAGATAGATAGATAGATAGATAGATAGATAGATAGATAGATAGATAGATAGATAGATAGATAGATAGATAGATAGATAGATAGATAGATAGATATGAAAGGCACTATATATCATAGAGTGATAGATATATAAAGTATTATAAGATATATTATATAATATATATATATATATATATATATATATATATATAGAAGTTTCCTCCCACGGTCCAAAGACATGCAGGTTTGGTGGATTGGCGATTCTAAATTGGCCCTAGTGTGTCCTTGGTGTGTGGGTGTGTTTGTGCGTGTCCTGCGGAGGGTTGGCACCCTGCCCGGGATTGGTTCCTGCCTTGTGCCCTGTGTTGGCTGGGATTGGCTCCAGCAGACCCCCGTGACCCTGTGTTCGGATTCAGCGGGTTGGAAAATGGATGGATGGATGGATATATATGGAAGAGAATATATATATTTATTTATTTATTTATTTATTATGAACACCACAGACTGGGACAGATACCAAGAGGAATGACTGGGGCCCCAGCCACACAAAATTAGGCAATAGATAGATAGATAGATAGATAGATAGATAGATAGATAGATAGATAGATAGATAGATAGATAGATAGATAGATAGATAGAACTGAAAGGCACTATATTAAAATATAGACAGCTAAATGCATAAGAAGCTAAAAGTCATTTCAACCATTTTCAGTCTTGTCAGAGTGTTATTTGTCCAACCATTTTATGAACTCATACAAAATAATAGTTATGAAACACATTGTATGGTGGATAGGAAAGTAACTATAAAAAAGAAAGAGACGAAAGGTGCTATAAAAAAAGACAGCTGTAAAAGGCACTTTATAATAGATAGGTATTAAAGAAATGTTTGTAATAGAAACCTGGGAAAGGACTTATATAACGGATATGAAATGGAGTATATAAAAGATTTATGCATATGAAAGGCACTGTAAAAGATAGATATGGTAAGTAGATATGAAAGGTGTTACGTAATATATAGACAGAAAAATTATTATACAGTATAGGATAGGGGGATAGATATAAAAGTATGACAGACAGATAGATAGAAATGTCACTATCCAAAAGAAAGATAGGTAGATATGAATGAAAGGCACTACACAAAAACAGACAGATAGAAATGTAAGGCACTATATAAAAGATAGGTAGACAGAAATTAAGGACAGTATACAAAAGATAGATAGGTACAAAGACATGGAAGAAACTATATTTTATATTATTTTAGATAGAAATGTAATTTATAAAAGATAGGTAGACATAATGAAAGGAAGTATTTAAAAAATATTTAGATATAAATTAAAGGAATATAAAAGTGCCTGATACACTAAGCATTTCACGGCATATCAAATTTGTATGTGACAGATAAAATATGATTTGAATTTGATATGATTTTAATAGATAGATAGATAGATAGATAGATAGATAGATAGATAGATAGATAGATAGATAGATAGATAGATAGATAGAAGCACTTTATTAAAACAGACATGTTGATAAGGATTCTATCTAATTCCTTGTTCCCGATCCTATACAGTATGCCGTATATTCCGTTTATTTATTTCTACATCACATGTATCACATCATCCCCTCGCTGTCCCACCCTACTCTGAGTCATGGGGTGGTGGTGCCTACCCAGGCAGCTCTGAGCACAAGGCAGACCCTCACACTGGGTCAGATTCCAGACGGGAATTAACCTGGCATTTGCGTTTATGGGATGAACACCGAAGTGTCCGAGTAAACGCTGAGCGAAGCTTCGGTTCAGAGAGCTGGGTGAGAGTGCGATGGCCGGCCCGGGGGTGTCAAGTCGCCGATGCACAGTCTTGCCCACCTCGCTTACATGACAGATCCTAATATTGATTCCATTCGCCGGTTGCGATAATCCAGAGACATTGAAAAACTGTCACCAAGCGCACACTTTAAGGGGACGCACGCAGCACTCGGCGCAGCCCCCCGTCCCGCTCCCTCACGTGTGCAGACTTGCACCAAATGTTTGCCGAGCTTCGCGTTGCCTCTTGCCGTTTCTCTTTCATGTTCTGTCAGTTTCCCGTTCGCTTGGATCTCGGGGGTCTTCTCTCTTTCTGTCGTACAGACCCCCGTGTTTGTTAAAAGTGCTGTCATGATGTCTCCTTTCCTCCCTTACTTGTTTCTAAAAGCTGTGCTCGCCCTCGTCCGTTTTAGCTCTCGGTAGCCCGTGCCCTGTGCCGTAAAAGGTGGTGGTGATGGCGGGCTGCTGTCGCCCCTACTGTTTGTGTCACCCACAGGGCGGAAGTTTTAGTCCACTAATGTTAAAAACACACAAACCAGCGAGCAGACGGCGGAGTTGCTTTTCGCTAAGACAAAAACTTTGCCAGCCGCACTTTCGCCTTTTCTTAAAGCCGAGCCACCGTGTTCGTTTAATTGCATTCTACAAGAAGCTCCGGCCGCCGGTACGGGACAAGTAAACAGGAAACTTACTTTGTCATTCTTCAAGGTGGGAAATCCTATATTCGTGGACTCCAAGGTGTGGGAGGGGGGCTCCGATTGGACGCCGGTGAGGTTGGCACGCAGGACGTTTCACCTTAGACCTAATAATACTCTTGCAAGGGGGGGGGACCAGGGGATTTGACTGACAGGCGAAAAATACAAAATAAAAAAATAAAATAAAATAATAATAAAGGAACTTCTGAAAAGTTCGATTTATCCGCCGCGTGCCAACAAAAGACAAAGTGCTCATATGATGTCAGGGTGCACACCGAGGTGGGTGGAGACGTATGCAAATGAGTGAAAGGTGACACCTGCGGGAGCTCCGAGTGAGCAGAACCTGTTTGAAATCAAAGCCCCGCCCACGCCGAAAATTAACGAGCGGGCGGCTCCAACGGCCTCGGCGACTCGCCGAATTCGACGCGATCGCCGCTTCCACCGCCACCGTGTGCCGATCCAACGAGTGCCTACTTTCGATTCGTTTGACTCTATTCCTGTAATATTCCTCCATTTTCAGCCAGGTATGTGATGTTACCGTACATACTCACACCTGTAATGGGTGCCGCTGCCTACGGGCGTAAACAGAACCCCAAGTCTCGGCCACCAAGAAGAAGCGTGAAGGAGGAGGAGGAGGTCAAAGAAAGCGCCTTGAGAAAATATTCGGACCCTTCACTTTTTTTGCACATTTTGTTCGGTGCTACAGTCACTCGGATTCATTTTTTCCTTCCTCAAGCGACACTCGCTACCCCAGAATGAAAATGCAAAAACAGGATTTTAGACATTTTTTTTGCAAATTTAGTCAAGTCAGATACCGATACACCCACCCATCCATCCATTTTCAAGACCCCTTATCCAGAGTAAGGTTATGGGGAAGCTGGAGCCAATCCCAGCAAGAATCGGGTGCAAGCAGGACAAGGCAGCAGTCCATGATATGGTGAGCACACACACCAGGGCCAATTTAGCATCTCCCGTTCACCGAGTATTCCGACCCTCTACCAGTAGAAGCCCCTTTGGCAGCCATTCCAGTCGGGAGTTTTCCTGGGACGAGCTTCACACAACTGGATTAGGAGATTTTCTGCCATTTTTCTATGAAGGTCCCTTCAAACTCCGTCAGGTGGATGCAGTGCCAGTTCAAAGCCCATTTGGCACCCCTCGGTGCTCATAACAGATAGTCAGAATTATTAGACTGAACTCCCCCGTGTCCGGAGCGCATGCCACCCCTCTGTGCACATACCACATGCCCCTTAACTTTCATCAATGGCACCCCTAACAAATTGACCAGCTCTGGCTGTAATTATCTTTCAGAATTTTTTGATGTGGGTGCCCTTAGCAAGGTGCCCATGTTGCCCATACCTAAGTGTGCCAACATGTGGACGGCTATTTTCAGGTCTCTCCAGAGATGTTTGATGGGATTCTTGTCCGGGTTCAACTTGGGCCACACATGGACATTCACTCAGTTGTCCCTTAGCCGCTCCAGTGTTGTCTTTGCCTTGTCCTGTTGGAAGGTGAGCCTTCGTCCCAGTCTGAGGTCCTTAGCGTGGTGAGATGGTTTTCATTAAGTATATCTCTGCACTTCGCTCCGTTCTGCTTTCTATCTTGCCTAACCTCCGAGTCTCTGACGCTGGAATAAAAACAAAGACCCCACAGTGTGATGCTGTCACCACTGACATGGTATGCCCAGGTGAGGAGCACTGCATGGCTTCCTCCAGACATGACACTCACGACTGAAGCCAATGTTGATTTGAATCTGATTTTCCGAGAGTCCTTCCGTTGCCTTTTTACAAACTCCTAGTGGGATTTCACGTGTCATCTGGCCAGTCTGCCATAAAGCCCACATTAGTGGAGTGTTGCTGGTTGAACTTCTCAAAGTTTCTGTCATCTCCACTCAGGTGGTCTGGAGCTCTGCCAAAGTGACCATTGGGTTTTTGAATCACACCTCTCTTACCACGACGCTTCTCCCATGGATTGCTCAGTTTGGCCGGGTGGCCAGCTCTAAGAAGATTCGGGGTTCTCCTAAACGAATTATGGAGGCCATATGTACTCCTCAGAACTTCAAATCTGCAGCTTTCTCCAGATCTGCACCCCAACACAATCCTGTCTCTAAGCTCAGCAGGGAACTCATTGGACCTCACAGTTTGGTCATTGTCAACCGTGGACCTTCTCTAGACAGGTGTGTGACATGTGACACGGATTTTAGTTTAATTGGCCGCCCCTAATTCTGAATGTGGGTGTGTTGACCTGACGTCCCCTCCAGGTTTGGTTCCTGCTTTTGCACCCTTTGTTGCTGGGAGGGGCTCAGCATCCCCCAAACCACCATCCCCAACCCACCCTGAATTGGATTAAGCGATGTAAGAAATGGCACCAGTGGTCTGCTGAAGCAGAGACAAATCAAATCCAGCAGAAGGTAAGAACATTTTATTGGCATCATCTTGGATTCTCCAATCCAGCTCGACCGGTTTGAGGGCTGATTTGAAATTTGTAACATTGACTTCTGTTTTATTTTCTGTAAGCAAATGATTATGCTGAGCTGCAATGACAAATCCCAGAGAAGCCTGCAGCATAACCGAGCCACTAAAATGTTTGTTTCTGGTCTTCTTATTTGATCTGTCATTTCACTTCAGTAGACCAGCTGCCTTTTAGGAGGTTACAGATGAATAAGCAGCTGGTGAAGTTCAGTTGGGATGGCTACTGGTCTACCATTGGCGTGTGTCCCCTGAGTACAGCTAAGGCTGCATTGAGCCCTAGGAGCCACTGGAGGGCACTGTGCTGTGTAGCTTCCTGAGTTTATTTAGCAGCCAATGACATGAAAAGTCAGCAGTGCCCCTGAAGGTGAACCCAAGAACAGGTGGTGCCTGGGATTTTACAGTATAGTGGATACTAATTGGCTGGATGGCCCCTCTTAAGAAGATCCAAGGATGATGAAAGCTCCTCCATTCCAGGACTGTGTCTCTCTGGAAACCCAGAAACATAAACGTAAACTAATTTATTGTTACAATACTACTAATATTAAGCTTATATATGTACTAGCTGTGCATAAAGACCTCAGCATTAACATTTGCAATGCACCATCTGTGGGAATGTATTTTGTAATATATGCAGTAATATAAAGCATTGTATTTGTCATTTCAACGGATGGTGCATGATAAATATTTCTAGTAATAAAATGAATTCAATTTGTAATTCCAACAGATGGCACATCACAAACATTTGTATTAATAAAATGCATTCCATTTGTCATTCCAATAGGTGGCACATAATAAACACTTGTAATAAAATGCATTCTATTTTTTATTCCAACAGATGGTGTGTCAGAAACATTTGTAGTAATAGAATGCATTCCATTTGTCATTCCAACAAACGGTGCATCAGAAACATTTGTAATAATAAAATGCATTGCATTTGTCATTCCAACAGATGGCACATCATACATTTATAGTAATAAAATTCATTGCATTTGTCATTCAAACAGAAGGTGCATATTAAACATTTGTAGTAATAAAATACATTGCATTTTTCATTCCAACAGATGGTGTGTCAGAAACATTTGTAGTAATAAAATGCAGTGCATGTTATTCCAACAGATGGTGTATCATAAACTTTTTTAGCAATTAAATGCATTACATTTGTCATTCCAACAGATGGCACATCATAAACATTTGTAGTAATAAAATGCATTCTATTTTTTTATTCCAACAGATGGTGTGTCAAAAACATTTGTAGTAATAAAATGTATTCCACTTGTCTTTCCAATAGATGGCACATCATAAATTTGTAGTAATAAAATGCATTGCATTTGTCATTCAAAGAGAAGGTGCATATTAAACATTTGTAGTAATTAAATACATTGCGTTTTTCATTCCAACAGACGGTGTGTCAGAAACATTTGTAGTAATAAAATGCAGTGCATGTTATTCCAACAGGTGGCACATCACAAACATTTATAGTAATAAAATGCATTGCATTTGTTATTCAAACAGATGGTGCATATTAAACATTTGTTGTAATAAAATGCATTGCATTTCTCATTCAAAGAGAAGGCGCATATTAAACATTTGTAGTAATTAAATACATTGCATTTTTCATTCCAACAGATGGTGTGTCAGAAACGTTTTTAGTAATAAACTGCAGTGCATGTTATTCCAACAGATGGTGTATCACAAACATTTGTATTAATAAAGTGCATTGCATTTGTCATTCCAACAGGTGGCACATCACAAACATTTATAGTAATAAAATGCAGTGCAAGTTATTTCAATAGATGGTGCATCACAAACATTTTTAGCAGTTAAATGCATTACATTTGTCATTCCAGCAGATGGAGCATTACACATATTTGTATTAATAAAATGTATTGCATTTATCATTCTAACAGATGGTGCATAAAAAAACATTTGTAGTAATAAAATGTATTACATTTTTTAATCTAACATATGGCACATTAGAACATTAGAACGTTAGTACTGTTTTTTACAAATCCCATACAAAATGGCACATAACAGACAGCACCCAGACAGACTAACAAATACACAGACACACAGACACTTGTTTTTTTTTTAGGCCTACCCTAACTAGTGTGCCTTTCCCTGATGCTGCTGCCACCATGCTTCACCATGGAA
The DNA here is from genome assembly GCF_900747795.2 of Erpetoichthys calabaricus. Lineage (NCBI taxonomy): Eukaryota > Metazoa > Chordata > Cladistia > Polypteriformes > Polypteridae > Erpetoichthys > Erpetoichthys calabaricus. The sequence continues at coordinate 91,460,533 of NC_041408.2, forward strand.
TGGTATAGGGCAGGTGATGAGTGGTGAGGGTTTCCTCCAGATGTGACACTCAGACTTCAAAACTGGTTTCATCAGGCCAGAGATTCTTTCTTCTCAAAGTTCGAGAGTTTTTTAGGTATCTTTTTGCAAAATTCCAAGAGGGCTTTCATGATTCTCCTGGCCACTCTGCCATAGGACCAACATCAGTGGGTTGCCGAGGTAATGGTTGTCCTTCTTGACGTTCCTCCTGTCTCCACACAGGTTCTCTGGGGCTCAGCTGCAGTTACCATTGAGTTCTTGGTCACCTCTCTTACCAAGGCCCTTTTCCCCCTTTTTGCTCAGGCAGCCAGACAGCTCTGGGAAGACTTGAGGTGGCTCCAAATGTGAAAAGAGAACGTTAGGGATTTATGTAAATGTCACTTTCTTACCAACGGGCTTCTGCCATGATTGCTCAGTTTGCCCAGATAACCAGACATTTGCAAACCATGCCCATTAAACAAATCTGTGTGTCTATGGGATAGGCGAGAAAGAACTGGGCATAGTACAAGTCGGAGGATAAATCCACATGCAGAGAGAACATGGAAGTAACACAAAGATGGTGACCTGGCATGAAATCAAACCTGGGGCTCTGAAACCGTTAGGCAGCCATACTAAGACACTGCACTACATGACCATGTCCCTTTCCAAACCACTTAATCCAGACCAGGGTCGCAGGGGGAGCTGGAGCCTATCCCTGCTAGCATAGGACACAAGGCAGGAAGAAACCCTGCACGGCAGCGTGGCACTCCATCACATGGCAAACACACATTTGGGACAATTTAGCGTCGCCAATTCACCTTTGGACGGTGGGGGTGCACTCAGAGGAAACGCAGGCAGACATGGAGAGTTCCTACATACACCATGCTGAGAGATGCTGCCACTCTATCAATGTGCCACCCCTCCATTACACGGTTATGAAGCACACCCATCCATCTTTTCCAAACCCACTTGTCCAAAGCTCAACTGGAAGTGCAAAGCTGTGTTGTTTATTCCCTCAGAGTATCTTCGCCTTCCATTACGGTTCGTATGACAATCGCCTGGCATTCAATGTCAAAAGAATTGAGAAATGATAGATAGATAGATAGATAGATAGATAGATAGATAGATAGATAGATAGATAGATAGATAGATAGATAGAGTGAAAGGCACTATATGATAGATAGATAGATAGATAGATAGATAGATAGATAGATAGATAGATAGATAGATAGATAGATAGATACTTTATTAATCCCAAGGGGAAATTCACAAATGTGAACGTTCTAAAACAATAGACCCCCCCAATCCCCCCAAATCCAGTGAACGATCTCGAAAGACTCCGGATCTGTGGGTCGCGTCCACACCACGTCCCGCTAAAGTCGAGACCGATCTTCGTGTCTTCACTTCGGAGCCGCACTTCTAAACTTCGGCCGCTTTCGGAATTCTCACATCCCCATCATTCATCTTTTTCTATTTTATAATTTTTTAAATATATTTTATAAATTATTTTATTTATTTTCTAAAATAGTTTTACTTTATATATATATATACCTGAAGAGTTAATTACGCAAAACTGACCACTCCGATGTACAGGAGTCTGCCGTGAAACTCCATCACGGACACGCACACACTGTACGCATGCGCCCAAACTCAGCTTGTGTGGACTGTTAAAAAATATATAAATATATATACTGTATACTTTTTTTTTTTACTGTGAGATTAATGGTGGCGTTTTGCTCTCCAGTTATTTTCCCGTGTGCGGAATTTGGGCAACACCCCGTGAATCGTTTACAAAGCGGCCCCCCTTTTAAAGACGTCCCATCGGAATTCGGTGGTGATCATTTGTTGACGTAAATTCCACGCATGCATTTGAATAATGATGTCATGCTCTCTTTTTTTGTTTTTTAATGTTAATTTAATTTACATTTGTTTTAACTCGGGTGGCAAGGTGACGGAGTGGGCAGCCTTGCTGCCACACAAATCCATTGTCGGGGATAAAAAAAAAATGCCGTACAGTTCGCACGTGGGCTTTCTTCCTATGAGTCTTGCCTCTTCGGCCACATCCATCAATATGTGAAAGTCACGTGGATGGTCGAGGCCAGCCGGGCTGAGCATGTGCGCATGCGTACAGCGTGTGCCTGTGTCTGTGATGGACGTCCACGGCGGATCCTGCGAGTGGTCGGTGCTGCCTAATTAACTCTTCAGGTAACCTTAAGAAGTGAATCTACAGTAGAGGGGCTTCCATGTATACACTGTAGTGTCATTTAAGACCCCCTCAAGTTGGATATACCTATATATTCTGTTTTTTATTTCAACTATAGGTGTTAGTTAGATCAAGCGCCTTTCCGTCTGTTGCTGAACTTGAACAGGTGACTCCTGCCTTTTGGACAACTCATGACACACTGGGGTCACCCAGCAATCCCCTTCTCGTCTACTTCTGGTCCGAAATGCTAGACTTTTGACAGGCACACATAACGGAGGTGGACAAATGTGTTGGTCCCCTTACACCTCATTGACAAAGTGCTGCATGCCCCCTGAAAAGTGACCATCCCCTGTTGTTCCTGCATGCATCTGAGGTGTCATCAAGTAAAGCAAAGTAAGTGTGACAAGACATCGAGTGTTGCTTCTTCTGCAAAGATCTTCTTCAATGGTCTGGACATGTTATTTGGGACCCCTAGAAAAGACCCTAAATCATCGGCTTGGAGGGATTTTTCAAATTTGCTCTTTTCTTGTATTCGTATCACACACGTGTCCCCAATCAGTCATCCAGCCGATTTAAATGGAAATAAGTCGCCACCACTCAGCTGTTTGGTGTCACCAATTGTCCCACACTGTACATGAAGCAGAGAAAGCAAAGGAGAGAGAGTCGTGTGAGGAAATCAGAAAGAAAATGACAGACCAGGCAAAGGCTAGAAGGTCACCATCTCCAAGCAGCCTGATGTTCCTGTGACCATGAAGATGTTGAAGGTCCATGAGAATCTAGCCAACGTCTCTGGTCACGGCCACAAGAGGAGAATCGACCCCCAGAATGGGCAAAATGGCAGACAAAAAGCCAAGGACAGCTTCCAAGCTGAACTCCAAGGATGAGGGTCTATCAGTGTCTGATCACTTGGGCTTCATATGGAAGAAGACCCAGTAGGGCTCCACATAAAAAAAAAGAAAAAAGCCAAACTGGAATTTGCTGGCGTCTTGTCCCGTGTTTTGTTCCCGCCTGGCACCCTGGGCTAGCTGGCATTGACTCCGCCCCCATGACCCTGCCCAGGGTTACCCAGTGGCTGACCTTTTAATCTTCCATAAAGCAAACCCAAGGTGGCCACAGGTGGACATGGCCATCCATGTGATAGGAACAGCAGCATTAGGGTCTTCTGCAGCCGTTTGACTTTAAACCTGAGAGACCTCCGCAGATCTTCAGCCGAGCAACAAGGGGGGCACAAAAGCCAAGTCTGAGCAGCCGATATCAAAAGGAGCGGAGAGCGGTGAAGTGGTCTGCGGGCGGGCCGAGGGGGAGATGAAAGGACAGGCTGCAAGCGTCTGGGAGAAACAACGCAGCAGTGAGGCGTGGGAGCCATGCTGCCGATTTCATTTTTGTTTTATGTTATTTCGCTTTCTCCTTGGCTTTGGTTTTCAAGTTTTAGGATTTTTGTTTTTTAATGAAGACTTTATTTCTGTCATTACTTCTTACTTTCAGTTTTATTTTATGTATTTTTCACGTTGCTTTGCTGAGGTCACATGACGGCGTAGGCGCCAATATTTTGTCATTCCGTTGCCTCACTGGAGTCTGATTTGACTTGTGGCCTCCACGTCTTCTCTCGTTTTCACCCGCGTCCGTGGCGGTCCGCGTGTTTTTATTAAGAAGTGTGCACTCAAGAAGGGACGTTCTTAGGCATACGCGAACTATGCATCTGCGTAGGGCCCCGACCAACCGTGAGCGGGGGCCCCCCGGCCCAGCCCCGACTTACAGTTTTTTTTTTTGTTGTTGTCGGGCTGTGGGCCTGGGGTCCCTGTCATGCCCCTGGCACTGCAGCCGTCTGTGCCAGTCCCAGGAAATTCAGTTCAATGCATCTCTTAGTCTTATTAACAATGGTAATTTATTATCCAAATTGCAATCTTCACCTAAATCCCTAATAATATTGTCACGCCATCGTAACTTTGACAAATGCACTATAGCAAACGTTCATTTTAGAGATTCGTTTCGGATTCATTCAGAGAGATCCCCATAAAATCATAAAATATCCCAATATTACCAGATCCAGAACAAAATCAATATTGTACCACTCTGCATACACACAAGCGTACATGTAGGCCTACTGGTCATCTAAGGCCTTTTATTAGAATACCTTCCTGAGCTTCGGGGGGGCATAGCCCCCCCCCAGACCCCCCCCCCAGCACATCTGGGGCCTGCACATTTCTGAACCGCGTATGGCCCCCAAACTGCTAAGAATGGCCCTGACTCAGGATCATCAAGGATGTAGGGGTGTGTGATAGCGTGGCCGAGCGTGGTCAGCCCAGCCCGGGGATCGTAATTAAGACGAAAATAAGAGGAGTCTGAGTAGGAAGAGCGAGAGAGGAAAGGGAGAGAAAGAAATAAACAGCAAGAAAAAGAGACATCAAGAGAAAGAAGAGAAGAGGCAGGGCGGTGGCAGAATGGGGGAAAGTGGACCTGGGGAGAGCGAGTAGACGGTACTCACGGGCATAGGAGTGACCAACAACTCCAAACGACTCCCGCTGGACGCCAGGGGACGGCAGCGAGAGACGGGGGCTCTGGGAAGTTTGGGGGACAAAAGCCAGAATGGAGGAGGACTGTGCTTGATGGTGGACGTCCCGTCCCCCCCACCCCCACTTGCTGAAGAAAACTTCTAGGGTGACCATTAGGAACAGAGCCTGACGGTGGTTTGAAACTTCGATATTTGACTGACTTATGGTAATTTAACTCCTGCCGAATACGGTTTTTATGGATTATTTATTTACTTATTGGAAGATCCTGTGCTGCATTTTTACCTTGGCACTTTGATTTGTTTGGATTGTTTATATAAAAATAAAAAAGTCACTCTGCACTGTCCCTTACTGTGTGTGTGTGTATATGTGTGTGTCCCTATTGCCCAGTCCATCCTTGGTAAACGTCTATCAGCGTCCCCAGTTTAAGGGAGTATGCCAGCTTTGGGCAACCTGGGCATCATATATCCTTGTAAGGTGGTTGGTCACATCTGAGGTGTCTTGTTTAGGCCACAGCTCCTCCCTTATCTTTACCGTTCATTTGTGATTCTGGGATTACCGTCGTTTATGTTAGTATTGTCGTTTATTTTTTTAATGATGTATTTAATAATGTTTTCTATGTCAGTTTTATTTAATTGATTTATTATTTCATTTCTAGAAGTGAAATCTTGCTCTTTGATGTGTTTGAGTACCTATTGTTAGGTCTGTGTCCTGCTTCTAGGGGCGTGGCCTCACAGGTCATGACCTGATTGTAATTGGCACAGCAGGGTTAAAGGTCAACGGGGGATTAGCTACCTTATCCGAATTGACAAATCTATCTATCTATTATATAGTGCCTTTCATTCTGTCTATCTATCTATCTATTATATAGTGCCTTTCAATCTATCTATCTATCTATAGTGCCTTTTAATCTATCTATCTATAGTGCCTTTCACTCTATGTATCTATCTATCTATCTATCTATAGTGCTTTTCACTCTATGTATCTATCTATCTATAGTGCCTTTCACTCTATCTATCTATCTGTCTATAGTGCCTTTCACTCTATGTATCTATCTATCTATCTATCTATCTATAGTGCCTTTCACTCTATGTATCTATCTATCTATCTATCTATCTATAGTGCCTTTTACTCTATCTATCTATCTATAGTGCCTTTCACTCTATCTATCTATCTATCTATAGTGCCTTTCACTCTATGTATCTATCTATCTATAGTGCCTTTTACTCTATCTATCTATAGTGCCTTTCACTCTATCTATCTATCTATCTATAGTGCCTTTCACTCTATCTATCTATCTATCTATCTATCTATAGTGCCTTTCACTCTATGTATCTATCTATCTATAGTGCCTTTTACTCTATCTATCTATAGTGCCTTTCACTCTATCTATCTATCTATCTATCTATCTATAGTGCCTTTCACTCTATCTATCTGTCTATACTGCCTTTCACTCTATCTATCTATCTATCTATCTATCTATCTATCTATCTATCTATCTATAGTGCCTTTCACTCTATGTATCTATCTATCTATCTGTCTATAGTGCCTTTCACTCTATATATCTATCTATCTATCTATAGTGCCTTTCACTCTATCTATCTATCTATAGTGCCTTTTACTCTATCTATCTATAGTGCCTTTCACTCTATCTATCTATCTATAGTGCCTTTCACTCTATGTATCTATCTATCTATCTATCTATAGTGCCTTTCACTCTATGTATCTATCTATCTATAGTGCCTTTTACTCTATCTATCTATCTATAGTGCCTTTCACTCTATCTATCTATCTATCTATCTATAGTGCCTTTCACTCTATGTATCTATCTATCTATAGTGCCTTTTACTCTATCTATCTATCTATCTATAGTGCCTTTCACTCTATCTATCTATCTATCTATAGTGCCTTTCACTCTATGTATCTATCTATCTATAGTGCCTTTTACCCTATCTATCTATCTATAGTGCCTTTCACTCTATCTATCTATCTATCTATAGTGCCTTTCACTCTATCTATCTATCTATCTATCTATCTATCTATCTATAGTACCTTTCACTCTATGTATCTATCTATCTATAGTGCCTTTTACCCTATCTATCTATCTATCTATCTATCTATCTATCTATCTATCTATCTATCTATAGTGCCTTTCACTCTATGTATCTATCTATCTATAGTGCCTTTTACTCTATCTATCTATAGTGCCTTTCACTCTATCTATCTATCTATCTATAGTGCCTTTCACTCTATCTATCTATCTATAGTGCCTTTCACTCTATGTATCTATCTATCTATAGTGCCTTTTACTCTATCTATCTATAGTGCCTTTCACTCTATCTATCTATCTATCTATCTATCTATAGTGCCTTTCACTCTATCTATCTGTCTATACTGCCTTTCACTCTATCTATCTATCTATCTATCTATCTATCTATCTATCTATCTATCTATCTATCTATCTATCTATAGTGCCTTTCACTCTATGTATCTATCTATCTATCTGTCTATAGTGCCTTTCACTCTATATATCTATCTATCTATCTATAGTGCCTTTCACTCTATCTATCTATCTATAGTGCCTTTTACTCTATCTATCTATAGTGCCTTTCACTCTATCTATCTATCTATAGTGCCTTTCACTCTATGTATCTATCTATCTATCTATCTATAGTGCCTTTCACTCTATGTATCTATCTATCTATAGTGCCTTTTACTCTATCTATCTATCTATAGTGCCTTTCACTCTATCTATCTATCTATCTATCTATAGTGCCTTTCACTCTATGTATCTATCTATCTATAGTGCCTTTTACTCTATCTATCTATCTATAGTGCCTTTCACTCTATCTATCTATCTATCTATAGTGCCTTTCACTCTATGTATCTATCTATCTATAGTGCCTTTTACCCTATCTATCTATCTATAGTGCCTTTCACTCTATCTATCTATCTATCTATAGTGCCTTTCACTCTATCTATCTATCTATCTATCTATCTATCTATCTATAGTACCTTTCACTCTATGTATCTATCTATCTATAGTGCCTTTTACCCTATCTATCTATCTATCTATCTATCTATCTATCTATCTATAGTGCCTTTCACTCTATGTATCTATCTATCTATAGTGCCTTTTACTCTATCTATCTATAGTGCCTTTCACTCTATCTATCTATCTATCTATAGTGCCTTTCACTCTATCTATCTATCTATAGTGCCTTTCACTCTATGTATCTATCTATCTATAGTGCCTTTTACTCTATCTATCTATAGTGCCTTTCACTCTATCTATCTATCTATCTATCTATCTATAGTGCCTTTCACTCTATCTATCTATCTATCTATCTATCTATAGTGCCTTTCACTCTATCTATCTATCTATCTATCTATCTATAGTGCCTTTCACTCTATCATACAATGCCATTCATCTGTCTATCTCTCTATTGTGGGTGGCACACAGGATGGATGGGAATCCCGACCAGGAGATGGGGTGGTACCTTACTTGGACAGGAGACTCTTGGAGGACAGACAGACATCCCAGCAAAGGGTGTGAAATGCACCAGACCTGAAAAGGAATTCTTGGGGGGAGGGACAGACATCATGACCAGGAATTCCGTACCCAGCCAGAGTGCCCCAGGCAATTGGAAAGGCATTCCAACCAGACATGTGCCGGGATCAAAGAAGATGACAAGAAAGGACTGTCTTTGAGGGGTGTTTATTCCCTCCAGGCTTTAGATGGCAGCAGCCCTCCATATCAGTGCCCATTTGGGAAGCAGCAGGGAATGCTGGGAGTTGTAGTCTGGTAGCACAGCCCTGCTAGGGTCTGTAGGTGCTGCAAAGGGATGCAGCAGGGAGATGTACTCCCCAATTTATGAGACTTCTTTATCAAGTACTTCCATCGGGCAGTAGCCCTGGCACCTGAAGTAAAATTGACTGCATGCTCTTATCCAGGCAAGTTGGAGGTGGGAGGATGGAAGCAACATTGGAGTGGAGGAGGATTGCGAAGTGGTGAAAGGAGAGATTAAAACCAACCCTCATTTGAACCCGGGACTGTATTCATATGATCATATTTTCGGCTCACTGCCAGCCCGGTTCCATCACATTATCTATCTATCTATCTATCTAAGTGCCTGCTTCAGCTCTGGGCCTTTGCTCAGCTGGATGAGGCTTCAAATTGACCAACACTTTGATCTGGTACTCAGGTGGCACGGACGTGTGGGCACGGTGCAAGACTGCTGCCAGAGCCGTGGTCTTTCCCCTACTAAATATTCACCTATAGCTCCACTCCTCGCACCACACCCTCATTCTTTCAATTAAACGGACACTTTTGTTCCATAATTACACATGTGCCGGTCTCCCAAAGTCTGTCGTCGCCTCGCCCTCGCGCCCGCACTCACGCACGACACCCTCCTGTGTTCCCTTTTTTTCTTCTTCCCACTCCCCATGTCTCCCCTCCAGAGTCAGCCACATAAATCTTCCATTTCCTGCCCAAGCTGCTCTCTTTCTTTGGAAAGGCGAATGCGCGTCACCTCCACGACACACGGGGCGCGCAGATCAGCGGCAAAACGCCGGGGGTCAAAAGGCGTGCGGCTCGACTGGAAATTTCAGAACATAATTTGCTTCTGCACTCACCCCATGTGAAAACAGGGCGGGGCGATTGGCGTGTCCCGAAGCTGAACGCGAGCCAGGAGATATTTAGAGAAGAATTCCAGAAAGGAAAGAAAAAAAAAAGAACATTTGAATCAATTAAGGCGCCCCAAGGGTTCTTCTAAAATTATTCATATTGACGGCTTTTACACTTCACACTTAAAAAAAAACTCAAAACCCAAAAGGTGTGCAGGCAGACATACTGGACTCAAAGCCATTAGGCTGCTGGATCAAGCCGTGAATCCGACTCCCTGTGTGACCCTGAATGACTTGTCCGACCCGCCTGCGCTCCGATCTGCACAAACATAATATTTATCTTTATTACAGGTTAATAGATTACACACAGAAATGTATGATTTATGGCCTGTTTGGTCCCTCGTATACGTGTTTGTCTGCAGTACAACCCCATACTCACCTGCGGCCATGAGCTCTGCAAGGTGACCAAAAGAAAGACGAGCTCTGGAGGACTTGGCAGCCAGCGCAGGGGTAGGGTCAGGATCAATAAGGAGCAACATGGAGGGGTCCTTAGAGAAGAAGCTGCTACCATCCTGATCAAGCAGGGTCAGGTGAGGAGGTCTAGGCAGGTAGTTGATGTTTAGCAAGAAGTCCGACATCACCCTTCCTTCACTTGCCATGGACTCCATTGAACTGGGTTCCTTGGTGAAGTTACTCAATAAAGATGAGACTCTGAGAATACTGAGGACCACCATTATCTGATCTTCTATATACAATAAAAGACAGCGCCCTCTGGTGGCTTTCATGAATTTAGGTAACTTTTGTTTAAGGTACCCACTGTTCACCTCACACAGACTGCATTGAAGTAGACGCCATGGGACACCCCATAGTTTCACTAAAATAAGGAGCATCATCATTACATGCCGTACAGAAGTGCGCCCCTTATTACAAAGATTCGAGGCACCATCTGTCCTTCACTTTCCATGAACTCCATTGAATTGTTCAAATAAAGATCTATCTATCTATCTATCTATTTATTTATCATATAGTGCCTTTCTTATCTATCTATCTGTCTATCTATCTATCTGTTATGTAGTGCCTTTTATATCAATCTATCCATCTATCTACGTATCTATCTAATCTGCCGACTACACTAAAATATCTATTTATCATATAGTGCCTTTCTTATCTATCTATCTGTTATATAGTGTCTTTCATATCTATCCATCTATCTATCCTGCCGACTACACTGAAATATCTATCTATGTTATATAGTGCCTTTCATATCTATCCATCTATCTATCCTGCCGACTACACTGAAATATCTATCCATCTATCTATTATATAGTGCCTTTTATATCTATCTATCTATCATATAGTGCCTTTCTTATCTATCTGTCTATCTGTTAGATAGATAGATATGAAAGGCACTATATATCTATCTATCTATCTATCATATAGTGCCTTTCATATCAATCTATCTATCTATGTATCTATCTAATCTGCTGACTACACTAAAATATCTATCATATAGTGCCTTTCTTATCTATCTATCTATCTGTTATATAGTGCCTTTCATATCTATCCATCTAGCTATCCTGCCGACTACACTGAAATATCTATCTATCTATCCTGCCAACTACACTAAAATATCTATCCGTCTATCTATCATATAGTGCCTTTCATATCTATCTATCTATGTATCTATCTAATCTGCTGACTACACTAAAATATCTATCATATAGTGCCTTTCTTATCTATCTATCTATCTGTTATATAGTGCCTTTCATATCTATCCATCTAGCTATCCTGCCGACTACACTGAAATATCTATCTATCTATCCTGCCAACTACACTAAAATATCTATCCATCTATCTATCATATAGTGCCTTTCATATCTATCTATCTATGTATCTATCTAATCTGCTGACTACACTAAAATATCTATCATATAGTGCCTTTCTTATCTATCTATCTATCTGTTATATAGTGCCTTTCATATCTATCCATCTAGCTATCCTGCCAACTACACTAAAATATCTATCCATCTATCTATCATATAGTGCCTTTCATATCTATCTATCTATCTATCTATCTTTGGTGATGTTCCTTAACAAAGATGAGCTATTGAGAATAATGAGGACCACCTTCATCTGATCTTTCATATACAATACCAGTCTGCGCCCCCTGGTGACTTTTCTGAATTTAGGTAACTTGTTTAGGTTCACCTCACACAGACTATATATTGAAGTGGATCCCCAGGTGACAGCCCATAGTTCTTCTGAACATCACCCTCAGCTGGCCTTCCTGGTGCCCTACAGCAGTGTGCCCCCTAGTGTCTTTGCTTATGCAGACTTCAGACATCATCTTTCCTTCACTGTCCATGGACTCCATTGACCTGAGCTCCTTTGTATCATTCCATAACTATCCTGGCACAGGGGATTCCCAGTATCCTATTAAAATTCAGAGAAGTTCCCAAGATTCCCTTTAACCTGACCTTCCACACAACAGACTGGAGTGCGCCCTCTAGTGACAGACACCAATCCCCAGGTTGTCGCTGTCCCAAACCCAACTCAGACTGGCCCCTAGAAGACCCCCACTTTCCTTAGCCTGCCATTTTCACCCTGCTCTTCTCCTTCCATCTCCTAAATATGACCCAGGTGAGGTGCCTCACACCCATGCCATGGTGTGACAACAATTTGAGCCCAGTCACCAAGGGGATACACGTGTCCCAGGCTTGCCTATATTTCCATCAAGCCCCTTCTGGTAATCCCCCTTCAATGCTCCTTCTATATAGCGCCTTTCTACAGGAGTACAAGTTCAAGGTGCCGCACCAAATGACAGTAATGCTACAATAAGCAGCCAATGGTGACAGAGTGTTGACATTTATGGCTCCTTACTTCAGTAGCCCAAGGGTGAGCTCCGTCTTATTTTATTCCCCTCACACCCCACCATCACACGCGTTGCTCTTTAATGCGTTGCTGCTGTCAGATATTCAAGTCTGCTGCCGTTTTTTCCCATTGTCAGCTAAAGCCAGACATATTTGATTGTTCTCTGGGGTCTTATTCAGTTTAATCTTTTCTCTTTTATGTCAGATTACACAGACGGCTCCGGCAGTTATGCGTTTATAATTTAAATGGTGAAAGAGAGACACTGGTGTCAATTGAATTTTACATGAAAGTGTTTGATAAATCGAGCCGAGCGGAGCCCACTGCCCATGGCAGTTGTGATGCGGAGCCCTCACTGCTTTTGCCCGTTCACACCTTGGCACAGGTGGCCTTCTTTAAGCTTTCATTTACTGGCTCCTTTGTGGTGCCTCCTTTAATCCCATTACATTTAAAAAAATGCCAGGAGACGTTTGTCCATTCGGACATTTGGTCATTCGTCTTTGCCAACTCAGCTTAGGGTTGACCCCCCCCTCCCCCATCAAACCGAAGCCAATCCCAGTGGGATTTGTTACCCAGCAGGAATGAGGCCTGGCATCAATGAAACGACCCTCCTCAACTGGTCCTGGGCTCCTCACTGGTTTGACAATCTGCAGAGTCCATATAGCGCCTTAAGAAAGGCTTCAGACACCTTTGCTCTTCGCAAATCACGTCATTCATATTTTTTGCTTGATTCGCCCAGAATGACAAAATGGAAACTGAAGTGCAGGAATTTCAGCACATTTATTAAAAATAAAAATAAAAAATTGCATTCTCACCATGACACACTGGAGCTCTGGGATCGTCAGGTAGGAGGGTCCTTTCATCTGATTGGCCGGCTCAGCTGTGGATTGGCCAGTCAGAGGTGGAGGCGGCTTGTTGGCTGAGATCTCCAGGACTCTGAACCAATTGGAATCCTCTGATGTGATGTCATCTAGCCCTGCGTTGTGCAGGATTCTGAACCAATCAGAATCCTCTGATGTGATGTCATCTAGCCCTGCGTTTTGCTCTGCACTTGTCCTGTTACCACTGTGTTGTATTTCTGGGGTGGCCGTGACAGGCTGGCCATCGAGCTCTGTGAAGGGGATCACTTGTGTTCTGTTCTGTGTATTGTGTTGTTTGTGTTGACCCCCTTTTATTGACACCCACTGCACGCCCAACCTACCTGGAAAGGGGTCTCTCTTTGAATTGCCTTTCTCGAGGTTTCTTCCATTTTTTTGTGTGTGGGGGGGTTGTCTTCTTAGAGAGTCAAGGCTGGGGGTCTATCAAAGGACAGGGCCTGTTAAAGCCCATTTGGGCTCTACAGAAATAAATGGTATTGTATTGTGAGTGCTGAGACCTTTCCATCAGTCACTTATCTGAAGTCCCTTTGGCGCCCATTCCAGCCTGGAGTTGTCTTGGGTTTCACGTAACCAGCTTCACGCTTCTGGAATTTGAGGATTTTCTTCATCCTCGCCCACCCTGCTCCTAAGAGTTGAGGCCAAGCAGTAAAATTTTGGATACGTCAGAATAGAGAATCTCGTTCCTCACAGTCTGAGAGACTCTTCAGGGGTCTTTTGTTGCAAACTCCAAGCAGATTATGGTGAAGAGGCTTCTGTTCTCCCTCGGTACTTCATTGAAGCTCCTTGGGAAGCCATTCCACCCCAGAGTCTTCTTGGGTCTGACACAGAAAGCTTCACGCTTCTGGAATTTGAGAATTTCTTGCTTCCCTGACCTCTGATGGTTAAAATTGAGGCCAAGCAGTCCAGTCTTGGATACGTCAGACCAGAGAATCTCGTTCCTCATAGTATGAGAGACCCTTCAGGGGTCCTTTTTGCCAACTCCAAGCAGATGTCCAGATGCTGTTATTGAGAAGTGGCTTCTGTCTGGCCAGTGTGCTATAAAGTCCATACTGGTGGAGCGATGCAGTATTGGTTGTTCTTCTGGAAGCTTCTTCATATACAGTTCTGGTTCTGATGCATAAAATTGCTGCCAAGAAATCCAGTCTTGGATACGTCAGACCAGAGAATCTCATTTCTCACAGTTTGAGAAAGGGGTATTTCTTTACAAGCTCCAAGCAGAAGTCCATGCATGTGTTATCAAGAAGAGTACTCAGAACTTCTCAGAAGTCCCTTTGGCACCCATTCCATCCTGGAGTCGTCTTGGGTCTCACATGACCAGCTTCATGCATCTGGAATTTGAGGATTTTCTTCATCCTTGACCCCTTGATGCTAAGAATTGAGGCCAAATGGTCCAGTCATGGTTTCATCAGACCAGAGAATCTCATTTCTCACAGTCTGAGAAACCTTCAGGGGTCTGTTTTGTTTTTGCAAACTCCAAGTAGTCATCCATGCATCTGTTATCAAGAAGAGTACTCAGTAGTAGTTATCAGAAGACCCTTTGGCATCCATTCCAGCACTGAGTCTTCTTGGGTCTGACACGACAGGCTTCACTCTCCTGGAATTTGAGGAGTTCTTGCTTCCCCGACCCCCTGATGCTTAAAATTGAGACCAAACAGTCTAACGTTGGATACATCAGAGCAGAGAATCTCATTTCTCAGAGTATGAGAGTCCTTCAAGGGTCTTTGTTGCAAACTCCAAGTAGTCGTCCATGCGCCTTTAACTGAGAAGTGGCTTCTGCCTGGCCAGTATGCCATAAAGTCCACACTGGTGGAGTGATGCAGTACTGGTTGTTTTTCTGGAAGCTTCTTCACACACGGTTCTAGTTCAGATGCTTAATATTGCGGCCAAGAAGTCCAGTGTCAGACCAGAGACTCTCATGTCTCACAGTATGAGAGTCCTTCAGGGGTCCTTTTTGCAAACTCCAAGCAGATGTCCAGGTGCCCGTTATTGAGAAGAGTAGTCAGAACTTATCTGAAGTCCCTTTACCATCCATTCCAGCCCGGAGTTGTGCTAGTTCTAACGCGACAGGTTTCATGCATCTGGAATTTGAGGATTTTCTTCATCTTCAAAACCTTGATGTTTAGGGTTGAGGCCAAACAGTCCAGTCTTGGTTTCATTAGACCAGAGAATCTCCCTCCTCGCAGTTTGAGAGACCCTTTAGGGGTCTTTTTTGCAAACTCCAAGTAGGTGTCGATGCACCTTTATTTGAGAAGTGGCTTATGTCTGGCCAGGGTTCTATAAAGTCCATATTGGCAGTGGCGCAGTACTGGTTGTTCTCCAAGCAGATGTCCATGAATCTGTTATTGAGAAGAGTACTCAGTACTTATCTGAAGTCCCTTTGGCATCCATTCCAGCCCGGAGTCTTCTTGGGTCTGATGTGACAGGCTTCACACTCCTGGAATTCGAGGATTTCTTGCTTCCCAAACCCCTTGATGGTTAAAACTGAAGCCAAGCAGACCACCCTTGGATACGTCAGACCAGAGATTCTCGTTTCTAACAGTTTGAGAGTCCTTCAGGGTAGGGGTCTTTTTGTTTTTGCAAACTACAACCAGATGTCCATGCATCTGTTTTTGAGAAGAGGCTTCTGTCTTCCCTCAGTACTTATCTGAAGTCCCTTTGGCATCCATTCCAGCCCGGACTCTTCTTGGGTTTCACCTGTTGATCTCCTGCTGTTCTTCTCTGTAGATCTTCTCAAACTCCGTCTGGTTGGATGGAGACGGGTCAGCGGACGGCTGTTTTCAGGTCTCTCCGGAGATGTTCAGTTCGTTTCAAGTCCTGGCTCTGATTTGGGCCACTCAAGGACATTCCCATGGTTGTCCCCTAAGCCACTTGCTTCGTCCCATTGGAAAGTGAAGCTCCAGCCCAGGCTGAGGTCCACAGGTATTTTGCGTCTTTCAGTTTTTCCAAAACCCTGTCTAGCAAGGCCAGATTAAGACCCCCACAAGGCCCCTTAGCCCTTTATGACTCTTAATTTTAGGGTGACACTCGATTGCTTCTTGGTCACTTCAGAGCACTGATTCTCCAGGCCCCTTGTCGTCATGGGACCCTGGCCACGACCCCCTGAATACCCTGATGGTAGACCCGCCCCTCTGTCTAGTCTCCCAGTCACCACTGGAATGGCGTTGATGAGGGGGCCGTGATTTCCTCCAGTCCAGGATGGAGTGGCCTGGACTTTAACCCTTTAAACACGTGTGTGGAGAGACCTGAAGATGGCGGATTACAAACGCTGCCCAATCCAACCTAATGGAGCTTCAGAGGAAGAACGGGACAAAATGCCCAAATCCAAGGATGCAAAGCTTGTAGAGACTTTACTCAAGGAGAGTCAAAGCTGGAATTGCCAAAAAGAGGGGCTTCTACAAAAGTATGGAGTGAAGGGTCTGAACACTTCTAAGAATGGCAGATTTCAGGGTTTAATTCTGAATAAACTTGCAAACCTTCCTGATGCATCTTGTCCCTTTGTCATGATGGGTCACTGAGTGGAGAGCGATGGGCAAAAAGGTCAAATGTATCCACTTAAAAACAAAATCTACAACACAGTAAAGTGTGCAGGAAGTGAAGGGGTCTCACCACTTTCTCAATCCACCGTATTTTATTCTTATTCACCCAACAGGCACATAAACCCACCGGTTGTTCATTTGCTGTCTGTGTGTTCAGTGGGAGTCCATCTTAAGAAGACTTGACACTGAACACATCTGAATGATGGAGGTCTCTTAATTCTGCTAATTGCATGAGTCACTTTTCTATTTGTTTTTCAGAAAATATGCACTGAAAGGAACTGAAAAGGAAGAGTCCGAGGAAGAGGAGGAGAAAGAAGAGGAAGGAGGAAGAGGAGGCGGCAGCAGGCAGCATGGTGCAGTGGTGAAAGCTTTGGACTTCAAACCCTGAGGTTGTGGGTTCAGATCCCACTTCTGACACCACTGTGAGACCCTGAGCAAGTCATGTGACCTGCCTGTGTTCCAACTGGAAAACCAAAAAAAGAAATGGAGCCAAGTGTGTCATGAACGTTGTAAGTCACCTTGGATGAAGGTGTCAGCTAAAAAAGTAAATGGAAGAAGAAGAAGAAAAGGAATGATTCCAGGAACATCTGCCTACACAGCAGAACTGACTTGGAGTGTAAGCCTGCAGCCATGGCAGCCCTCCCAGGTCAGAGCTTGGTGGTCTCGCCCGAGGATCAGGTGTCGTACTCTTCGTGTGGTGGATAATCCAACATGTCCACATAACCCCAGGCTCCAATAATTAACTTCTCGATATCACACTCATTAACTCCTCGAAGAATGCGGAAATAACCGTCCTCTCCCCACCATGTCCCCCAGGAATTGGCAGCAATCTGTTGAATGAAGCAGACAAATGGCAAAGGATTACAGGGTGGCAGATGAGGGCCTACACAGTCCTAAAGTGGGCTTGACAAACCGAGTGGGGTATTAATGGAGCAAGAAACGGAAGAATGGCAAACTGATCTGAAGGGAGCAAACTGTGTCGAGAACCTGTGGAGTGGACATTTTGAGTGGGAGCCTCTGTGCTGCTGGTGGTGGTGGTAGTGAGGACCTTGAGGGTCCCCTTCATGTAAATATTTTTAGGTGACATTTCAGTCAAAGGAAATGAGAAATGAAGTCTTACTGTTTATTGTAAATTTAGACACTTTGAGGACTGACAGGGGCAGCAGACTCAGTGCCAAGATGTATGGCCATGAAGATGGATATGGCGCCTTTCACACTGGAAACTACACTACAGGGTCTTACCAGTGTGGTGGTGGAGATCTGAGTCAATCAGTCAGTCAGATAGATCGATAGACGTGAAAGGCACTATATGATAGATAGATAGATAGATAGATAGATAGATAGATAGATAGATAGATAGATAGATAGATAGATAGATAGATAGATAGATAGATAGCTCTCCCCTCCATGCATATGTCTTTATTTTCCCGATTGTCACAGTACACTTTCAAGCCATAATGTCCATAAATCTCAGCTCAGTTTTCTTTTTACTCACCCAAAACTTCATTATGCCTCCTCCATTTTGTTTCTTGCGCCCCCACCTGTGATATGAAACACAAAACCAAACCTCAGGTGAGCTCTTGGCAGGCGGCTTTGTGTTTGTTACTACAATAAGCTGAATGGAGTCCAGCAGCTGTGAATAACACGACCTTCCCTGATTGTCCTACATTTCGATGTCTTAAACAGGTCAGATGTTTATGCAGGACTTTCCTTCTTAGACTTCAAAAAGATGTCCAGGACTTTGTTGTAAAGTTCACGAGGAGACATGCTGCTCTGCTAAAAACAGGCGACTGCTCAAGGGCTGTTAATGGATGGACAGACTGACTGATTTGCTTACATGAAGATGGCAGACGGTCCTGCTGGGAGACTTGGGTTCATCTTAACCACAACTGACTCAGAACATTGACTGTGCCAGCCCACTGATGTCTCCTTATTCTTCCGCCACACCCAGCATCTGACATCTAATGAGATTTCCACAAGACGTATTAGGACATGTCGAGAAGAAAAGTTCACTTGCATTCTCAACACCGTTAAAGCAAAAGGCTGCAAGATTGTAATGGTGAAGTAAATTGTGATTAATTATGAGTCACTCTGCCTGCCCTCTCCATGATAGTCTGTCGTTAGTCACCGACTCGTCTGTCAGGGTACCTTAAGAGTCTATCTATCTATCTACCTATCTATTTGTTATATAGTGCCTTTTCTATCTATCCCTCTATCTAATTCATAGAGGCAGGCCATTTATTATATTTATTATATATAGAGATCTATCATTTTATAATTTGCACTCTTTAATATTTCTAACAGCTGGTCGTTTTAAGGCATCGACCAATCGGCGGTGCCCGTCTCTCATTTGGCCCTGTGTCAGTGACTGTGCCCTGAGATGGAGTGGCGCCCCCTGCTGGGCTGCAGTGCTGTGACAGGCTCCAGCTTTACTCTTTAGAAAAATAAAGCAGTTTCTTTAAATGAAAGCTCTGAAGTTTCTGCTGCATTTTCTTTTTTACTTTTAATTTATGTTATTATTTTATTGCATTTCTCCATCGCGTGATTCTTGGCAGGCCAGTTCTTGGCGCAGAGACTGACCCACTTTAAAGTGCTTGCCCCAGTTATGAGGGCTCCAGGCTGACTCGGAGAGCACATTTTAGCAAAGCAAACACATAAATCAGTCAGCGAGTGCTGAGATGAGACCTGACTGACTGAGCTCACATCTCCCAGCAGTGGCACCCAGGTGACATTCAAGATGTCGTGTAACTGGCTTCTGCCACAGGGCAGTGCCCGCTGGAGCACAAACAGTCATGGAGCATTTAAAGGAGCTCTGTGTGTGTGTGTGTGTGTGTGTGTGTGTGTGTGTGTGTGTGTGTGTGTGTGTGTGAGAGAGAGCAAAGCAAACACTGAGTGACGTAAAAACTTACAGAGCTGTGAGGGACTTGAGACCTGAGGACAAGAAAAGAGCAACTTCAGCAAAGGCCAAATATTTTATGAGCTTGCAGTTCAATTCTCAACATTTGTATTGTTAAGTAATTTGTAAAGTTCTTTGGCAGGTGCTAGGAACAAAAATGAATTATTGGCTCAAAAAATAAAATTCTGTATACTGGAGTCTTGGCAGGCCAAGAAGATTCCCTTTCGAGACCCTGCTGATGATGCATGTGGTACTGCCCACTTTAGAGGGGTAGCTGTTGCTAACAGCAACTGAGCCACGCCCGCAACGTCCCAAGAAGCCCCATCCCTTTCGGTCACACCCATTAAATAATGACGACCCCCAGAAGAAGTTGGGATCTGAGTACTTGGTCACTCGATGGAGCCTCTTTATCCATCCATCCATTTTCCAACCCGCTGAATCCGAACACAGGGTCACGGGGGTCTGCTGGAGCCAATCCCAGCCAACACAGGGCACAAGGCAGGAACCAATCCCGGGCAGGGTGCCAACGCCTCTTTATTTGCACAGTAATTAATAATAATAATACTTTCATTTATATAGCGCCTTTCCCATGCTCAATTTAAGAAGGCCCACTGGCTTACATTAACCACCACCCCCCCAAACACCGGAACACTAGAGGGTTGACTTGCAGCAGTTCCATGTGTTTTGAAGCTTGGAAGCTCAAACCTACTGAGGGGCCCGTGGCCACCACCAGGGGGCGCTCCTGGACAATTACTGAGCCTTTGATGTTGCAGCACTTCCGCCACACCCGGAAGAAGGGCACCTGGAGCACATCCGGGTGCCATTTAAAAAAAGCCAGCTGTCAGCTGGTGACCAACTACAAGAAACATCTCACCGCTGTCTTCGCCCACCAAGTATTAAGTCCTGTTTTACTTGGGTATCAAATCCTTATTTCCCTCAATGACATGCAAATCAATTTCTAACTCTGATGTCATGTGTCTCTTCTGGACTTTCGGTTGATATTCTGTCTCTCTCCGTTAAAATGAAACTACCATAAAAATCAGAGACTGTTCATTTCTTTCTAAGTGAGAAAACTTACAAATTCAGCAGGGGATCAAATCCTAATTTCTCCCCACTGTATATTTGTGCGTGTTAATATAAAAGCCTGTGAACGCAGATATCGGCGCTGTTAAGTCGTGGCGTACGCTGCACACTCGTCTGGCAGAAGCTAAGCTGCGCGGATATCAATGTGCAGGTAAAGGACCCTGACCTTCGCTAATCCACTCTTGAGCCCCTACGTAACGCAGGCTAACTAGATATCATAATGCATTTCGTATTAACTTTATTGCCCGAAGATGAGCCCTAATGAATCGAAATGCTATTGGAGTCCATTTTCTCATCACAGCCACTTTGACTTCAAGGACGTATTCGCCACCTGGAGGTGAGCATCATCTGATTGCCCCTCCCTTCGTTTTCACGTCCCTGTTAAAAATCGATGGCCTTTTGGTTAATCAATCCTTTCAATTAAGTTGAGATCAGGATGTGAAAACCCGGACCGCTCAACTAATAATTCAATTACTAATTCATTGTTGCACTCGCATCCCTTATGGCTGGAATGACAGGCGGCTGTGCCAGTCAGCGGCAGCGGGCAGCTTCACTGATGAGGGCCAAGCAGCGGACAGCCTCGACTTGGTGCTTCAATGCCGCTTGCAAGAATAGAAAAATGACGAGCCTTTAACAACTGATTCTTTATGCTAATATGTTCTGCTGTAACTTTATTATCATTAGGATATACAAAGACGCATTGACAAATACACTTAAATGCTAATCTAAAATACAGTATTTTATAAATACAAAGGATTTGATCCCCTGCTGAATTTGTAAGTTTGCTCACTTACTGTACAAAGAAATGAACCGTCTCTAATAACTCTGATGTCGTGTGCCTTTTCTGGATTTTCGGTTGATATTCTGTCTCTCTCCATTAAAATGAAACTACCATAGAAATCAGAGTCTATTCATTTCTTTGTAAAGGAGCAGACTTACAAATTCAGCAGGGGATCAATTCCTTGTCCCCCCCACCCCACTGTATATTTGTGCGTGTTAATATAAAAGCCTGAGAACGCAGATATCGGCGCTGTTAAATCGTGGAGTACTCTGCACACTCGTCTGGCAGAGGCTACGCTGCGCGGACATCAATGTGCAGGTAAAGGACCCTGACCTTCGCTAATCCACTCTTGAGCCCCTATAGTACCGCAGTCTAACTAGATATCATAATTCATTTCATATTAACTTTACTGCCTTAAGTATTCAATTCAATTCTTTATTGTCATGCGTACATTGATGAGCCCTAATAAACTGAAATGTCATTGGAGTCCATCATCTCATCACAGCCACTTTGGCTCGAAGGACGTATTCGCCACCTGGAGGGTGGTTGCCCCTCCGTTCGTTTTCACGTCCCTGTTAAAAATCGATGGCCTTTTGGTTAATCAATTCTTACAATTAATTTGGGATCAGGATGTTAAAACCGGACCGGTCAATTAATAATCCATCCATTTATCCATTTTCCAACCCGCTGAATCCGAACACAGGGTCACGGGGAGTCTGCTGGAGCCAATCCCAGCCAACACAGGGCACAAGGCAGGAACCAATCCCGAGCAGAGTGCCACCCACCGCAGGACACACCCACACACCATTCAATTACTAATTCATTGTTGCACTGACTAGATATCATAATGCATTTCATATTAACTTTACTGCCCGAAGTACTGATGAGCCCTAATGAATCGAAATGCTATTGGAGTCCATTTTCTCATCACAGCCACTTTGACGTCAAGGACGTATTCGCCACCTGGAGGTGAGCATCATCTGATTGCCCCTCCCTTCGTTTTCACGTCCCTGTTAAAAATCGATGGCCTTTTGGTTAATCAATCCTTTCAATTAAGTTGGAATCAGGATGTGAAAACCCGGACCGCTCAACTAATAATTCAATTACTAATTCATTGTTGCACTCGTGTCCCTTATGGCTGGAATGACAGGCGGCTGTGCCAGTCAGCGGCAGCGGGCAGCTTCACTGATGAGGGCCAAGCAGCGGACAGCCTCGACTTGGTGCTTCATGGCCGCTTGAAAGAATAGAATAAAGGCGAGCATTTAACAATTGATCCTTTACGCTAACTAATATGTTCTGCTGTAACGTTAGTTATTATCATTAGGATATACTGTACAAAGACGCATTGGCAAATACTGTACACTTAAATGCTAATCTAAAATACAGTATTTTACAAATACAGAGGATTTGATCCCCTGCTGAATTTGTCAGTTTGCTCCCTTACAAAGAAATGAACCGTCTGTAATAACTCTGATGTCATGTGTCTTTTCTGGATTTTCGGTTGATATTCCATCTCTCTCCATTAAAATGAAACTACCATAAAAATCAGAGACTGTTCATTTCTTTGTAAAGGAGCAAACTTACAGATTCAGCAGGGGATCAAATCTTTATTTCCCACCCACACACTGTAAATGCAGAGTGACGGGTCTGCGAATAAATGAAATCAAACGAGAACTTCAAAGAGCTTTTCTCTCCTTTTGACTTTCGCACCCAACGAGCGGCTCTCACGCGTGGTCTGCGGTGGCCGTGCGCGTCTCTCGCGTTTCTTTCCTTTTAGATTTTTTTTTTGCCCGTTTTCTGTTCTTTTGACAGCTCGTACCCAGGTGGTCAGAAATGAAAGATGTTTTTCTTATCCAGGCTCCTGAGCTTCAAGTGACTTCATGAAAGCATCAAAAGCACGGAGTATAAAAGGGTAGAAAAATCTTTGTTTGCATGAACTGTCAAATCACATTATAACAATAAGTCAACTCGGTTTAATTATTACCCATCAGCCAGTGCTTCCTTAATTCCGTTGTCCTGGGTTCAAATCCCACAGCTGTGCCCGTACTTGTCAAGCACCTCAGAGAAGGAGAACGGACCAAACCGGCTCAGGAATCTACGAGTGACGCAAATGTGGTCCATACACTTAAGCGGAGGAGTAAGCAGTTTTGTAATTTTGGAAAAAACGTCTCCCTTCGAAACCGGGATGCTGAAACTCGCTAGGAGCTGCCAGAAGGTGGCGTTCAGGCAGAGAACGGCAGGCAAATGAAGTCGAATAAAAAGAGACGTGATGATGTCATGTCGGGAGTGACGCCAGGGGGGTGGAGCCTATGCCCGCTAGCATCGGACGCAAGGCAGGAACAAACCCTGGACAGGCCGCCAGGGTGAACACACACAACAACAACAATGTCAAAGTGAAAACAGATCTCTGTAAAGTGCTGTAAATAAACTACACATTAAAAAATATAAAGTAATTGATCTCATAAGTAATAATAATAATAAATGATCATTCATTACATTTATATAACGCTTTTCTCAGTACTCAAATTATTCACGCCCCCTTTAATATGACACACCTAAATTATCACTGCTGCCAGCCCATTGGTTTAGAAGTGCCATCATTAGTTCTATGGAGGTCACCTGTCTGGAGTTCCCAATGATTGTATCTGGATGGTCCAACTTCTGGTAAGTCAGTATGGTGGCCTGATGTCCCACAATGAGGGGAAAAGAACACAAGATAAAGCAACTGGGTGAAAAGCACAAGTCAGGCCATCGGCACCAAAACATCTGCACGTCACTGAATTTTTAGGTAAGTT
Source organism: Erpetoichthys calabaricus (assembly GCF_900747795.2). NCBI lineage: Eukaryota > Metazoa > Chordata > Cladistia > Polypteriformes > Polypteridae > Erpetoichthys > Erpetoichthys calabaricus. The sequence continues at coordinate 91,484,706 of NC_041408.2, forward strand.
GATCTTGAAGAAGAAATGGAAAGATTATGGCACAGCAAGGAAATCTGATAGAAAAAGTGAACAAGACGAGCGTGGGAGGCCACCGGGAGACCTCTGGGAACTCTGAAGGAGTCACAGGCTACAGTGGGTGAGACAGGTGAGACTGTGCGGGCAACAACTGTGCCCAGGTGCTTCACCAGTTGCAGGTTTATGGGAGACACCAGATATCTGAGCAGAAGGCACATGGGTGACTCTGAAGTCAGCTGAAAGAAGGTTTTGTGGTTGGATGAGAAGAGGAGCTTTGAGTCACCATGTCACACTGCAGATTATCACAAACACATCACCCTTACCGTGTGTATCCAGCAGGGGGCATATGCTCCCTGGGAAGAGGTTCATTCGAGATTGCAATCTTTACTAAACCCATATATCTATTTATGGGCTGCAGGAGTAAACTGGCATCACCCAGACAACAACCCACCCCATGAACACAGGGAGATTATGCAAGTTCTGCACAGGAAGGCCCTCTGGCCCACCGTCCAGCAAGGCAGCAGACCTACCACCGTGCCACCCGGACCCAGGAGCGTGTTGCCAAGTGTTTTTTTTTTTTGCTGATTTCACTTACCCCACTAACTTCACTGCATGAGTCCCCTGGCGTCGATTCTCCTTTGCTGCCGCACTGGTGTGATGGTAGACTCCCCCTTTGTACAGAAAAAAGTCTTCATGGACTCGCATTATGGCTGCATGGAGACAAATAAGAACCGTGAGGCTTGTGGGGTCGTGAAAGTGTCCTGGTGTCACAAAATATCCAGAAGGGCTGCTGTCTCCGAATTGTGTATGGGCTTCTGCAATAATGGCGAATTTAGAAGAACATTAGAGTAGTTACAACCCTGCCACCCACCCCGCCCGCACACATAGATATACGAGGTCTGTCCGACAAAGCATCCAGCCATGTAATATGGAAAATAGATTTATGGAAGAAGATACGAGAAACATTATACATGGGACAATGACGCCTCAGTCCCCTGCAAAGTGGGCGCCGTGGAACCCCAAGCAGTTCACAGATACGCTGTGAGAAGTCGCCATCAACTGCCTTGTCATATTTTCCTGAATCTCACTGACTGTCTGAAATCAATTTTATATTTGGGAAAAGCCAGAAGTTTCCGGGCTGTAGGGGGGTGGGGGGCTGAGTCACCCGGATTGAGGCGATTTGATGTTTCGCCAAAATACTCTCCCGAGACATGATGCGTCAGCGGGTGTGTTGTCGTGATGAAGCTGCCAATCACCAGTTGCCCATAGCTATGGCCGTTTCCGTCGTACTGCGTCTCTCGACCCAGGGACGTTCTTAGGCATACGCAAACTATGCATCCGTGTAGGGCGCCCCAACTTACAATTTTTTTTTTTTTTGTTGTCGGGCTGTGGGCCTGGGGTCCCTGTCATGCCCCTGCACTGCAGTCATCTGTGCCAGTCCCAGGAAATTCAATTCAGTGCATTTTTTAGTCTTATTAACAATGGTAATTTATTATCGAGATTGCGATCTTCACCTAAATCCCTAATAATATTGTCACGCCGTTGTAACTTTGCCAAATGCACTATAGCAAACGTTAATTTTAGAGATTCGTTTCGGATTCATTCAGAGAGATCCCCATAAAATCATAAAATATTACCGGCCTTTACCAGATCCAGAACAAAATCAATATGTTACCACTCTGCATACACACAAGCGTACATGTAGGCCTACTGGTCATCTAAGGCCTTTTATTAGAACACCTTCCTGAACTCTAGAGGAGCCCCCCCGGACCCCCCCCCTGCACATTTCTGAACTGCGTAGGGCCCCCAAACTGCTAAGAACGACTCTGCTCGACCGTCGAAGAACATTGACGTAGCAGTCGTGATTAATTGTTTGGCTTGGAGGAGCGTACTTACCAATCACGTGGTCTTGATCTCACCTGTGCACGTTCAGCATTCGCAGGTGATCTGCTTGTTGCACGTTCAACAGATTCTCGGCCAGCTTTGAAGGGTTTGCGCCGCACTTTTATTGGTCGCTTATTCCAAGTGTCTACCAAGTGTGTAAAGATAAACTTCCTCATGTTTGTGTGGAATTTCCCCTTCACAAGTTTCTAACTGTGTCCCCGTGTTCTTGATAAACTCATAATTTTGTTATACTGAATATTTTTTTGTTCTTTATTTCGCCTTATACAATTTCTCGTATTAGGAATTTGTTCGTTTTCACATACCCCTTGGGTCAGCCATTGTACAGCGGCCCTGGAGCAATTACAGGTTAAGGGCCCAGCAGAGTAGGATCTCTTTTTTGGCAGTGACGGGGATTCGAACCAGCAACCTTCTGGATACCAGCGCAGAGCCTTAGTCTCAGAGCCACCACTCCGCCATAATATGAAACTTCTCCATGAATTTATAGATTTGCAACAAGTAAGATGAAATTACAAAAATAGAAAATAAAGAGTACAAAGCTTTTCAGGCAAAGAAAACTTCCTTTTGATGTTTTTTAAACAAAAGGCGTTCGTTCGAGACTCTTTTTCGTACCTTGCACAGGCCCATTCTCCATGATTTCCTTCATTATTTCTGTTTCCTAAATGAATAAAGAGATGCATTAATTAGTAAATTATTAACCTGTAATAGTTACAGAGATAAATAAGGTAGGGATCAGTGGTGAGGGAAATCACTTTCAAAATCAACGTACTTTCATTTCTCATTACTTATTAAAAAAATTGAAAAAGAAGCTAAACATGTTACATAGTTAATGATTTAAACGCTAGCCACTCTACCTGATGAGGACAGGTGACTGAAGGATTTCAAATGTTTGCTATCACTTGCCCTCTGTGCTGCTTCGGCACATTTCCTCAGTGCGTCTGACCCGTTCATTCTGTCCAGCACGTTCACATAAAGCCTCTGTATAAGACTCTGCAATTATTTTCAAGCTGCCATTCTTGCCTCCTGTCCACTTTAAGACTTCTTGTCTTTGACTCTCGGCGTGCCTCCTCCACCTTTACTAACCTCTCTTGATCATCACTCCATCTCCCGAGTACATTCCCATTAAGACTGTCTCTCTGACTCTATTATTATTTTCAAGTTGCCTTTTTCACCTCCTATCTGCTTTAAACTCCCTGTCTTTGAAGTCGACTCTCAGCATGCCTCCTACACCTTCACTAAGATCTCTTGACAGGGACTCCGTCTCTCGAGCACATTCCCATTAACACTGCCTCTCAGACTCTATTATTATTTTTCGTGTGCCTTTCTTGCCTCCTGTCCACTTTTATACTTCCAGTCTTTGAAGGCGACTCTCAGCATGCCTCCTATGCCTTTACTAATCTCTCCTGACGGGCACTCTCTCTGTCCAGCATGTTCACATAAAGCCTCTGTCTAAGACTCTGGTATTATTTTCAAGTTGCCTTTCTTGCCTCCTGTCCACTTTTATACATCCCATGTTTGACTCCCGGCATGCCTCCTATGCCTTTACTAACAACTCTTGACCGGAGCTCATTCTGTCCAGCATGTTCACGTAAATCCTTCATCTAAGACTCTGGTATTATTTTTCATCCATCCGTCCATTTTCCAACCAGCTGAATCCGAACACAGGGTCACGGGGGTCTGCTGGTGCCAATCTCAGCCAACACAGGGCACAAGGCAGGAACCAATCCTGGGCAGGGCGCCAACCCACCGCAGGACACACACACACACACCCACACACCAAGCACACACTAGGGCCAATTTAGAATCGCCAATCCACCTAACCTGCATGTCTTTGGACTGTGGGAGGAAACTCACACAGACACGGGGAGAACATGCAAACTCCACGGAGGGAGGACCCGGGAAGCGAACCCAGGTCCCCCAACTGCGAGGCAGCAGCGCTACCCACTGCGCCACCGTGCCGCCCTTGGTATTATTTTTGAGGTGCCTTTTTTTACCTCCTATCTGGTTTTATACTTTCAGTCTTTTTACTGTGACTCTCAGTGTGCCTCCTACACCTTTACTAACCTCTCCTGATCGGGACTCCGTCTCTCGTGCATGTTTCCATTAAGACTGCCTCTCAGACTCTATTATTATTTTTTAAGGTGCCTTTTTCACCTCCTATCTTCTTTAATACTTCCTGTCTTTGAAGGCGACTCTCAGCGTGCCTCCTATGCCTTTACTAAGCTCTCTTGATCGGCATTCCGTCTCTCGAGTGCGTTCTTCTTAATTCTGCCTCTCAGACTCTATCATTAATTTTGAGGTCCACTTTTATACTTCCTGCCTTTGAAGGCGACTCTCAGCGTGCCTCCTACACCTTTACTAACTTCTCTTGACCAGCACTCCTTCTGTCCAGCACATTCACATAAAGCCTCTGTCTAAGACTCTGGTATTATTTTCAAGGTGCCGTTCATGTCCACTTTTAGGCCTCCCGTCTTTGACTCCCAGCATGCCTCATATAATGGTAAACCACCACATTCTAAGCGTTTTTCTGTTGCTTTACATTTTTTCATAAAATGACCAGTTTTTGAGATAATCGCAATTTTCCGCTTAACGTTCAAATGGTAATACATGCATATTTGAGAACGTTTTTGCTTTCCGTAAACTACATTTTGTCTACAAGTATTATATTACATACATTACTAAAGTCTCTTGTAACTTTTGACCCACTTCCACTGACTGAAAGTGGTAATTTAACGGAATTGTTCGCCAAAGTAAAATTATCATGGCAAATTTTTTATTCATGCAGCTGCAGACCTTACTTTGTTCTTATATATATTATTCATTTGGTTTGATTTGTTGTTGATGGTTCTTTAATGTACATAATATCAAAATATAATCACTGCCTTGCGGTTTTCTCCTCAAATATCCATCCCCATATCTGAGTATACGAGAAAGTGGACGGGAGAAGACTCCTACCGTGGATAAGTTCTTCGGTGGATAAGTCGGGACTTGATTTTATCGTATAATTTCTGGTGTTTTATAATGTCGGTCGTATAAGTCGAATGCGGAAAACTGACGCTATTGGTCCAAGAGATTACGATATGCTAATGCCCACCTGAGAGAGTCACCATGGGGCACACGGCCTTTTCTTTCTACACATTGTGCCTACGTGACCACACGGTAATACCCGCACTATTCTGAAGTGACGTTGGCACTCTTTTGTGTTTTTTGTATCTCACACCTCATACACCTTTATCATAAGAGCATCCCTCATCTACGATGGAGCGTTCGATCAGAAGAAAATATGAAGCTGGTTTTAAATTAAACGTCATTGAAGTGGCGAAAGAAATTGGGAACTGCGCTGCTGCAACAAAATTCGATGCGCCTGAGAAACTGATGTGAGATTGGAGGAGGCAAGAAGATGTAAAAAGAGAGAAAAAAATGAGTGTCGTATTTTTGAATGGGCGTATAAGTCGGGGTCTGATTTTATGATCGATTTTTCAGGTTTCAAGACCCAACTTACATGTGAGTATATACGGTATAAATATCCGCCATGTTTCCTAACCTGTTCAGTTCTCTTGTCTGTAAAGACCATTTCCTCAAACTTTCAATTATACAGGAGGCTTCCCCAGACCTTTTTATTGATTGACCAGAACGTTTAGATGTTGTTTGCCGAGTCTCCATTGAGGTCCATTGTATCGAAAATTTTGTTACCTCCATTCTGAGATGAAAAGTTTTTTCGTTGGCCATGACTACAAACAGTATGGAGTACAGAGCATCCAGAAAGTATTCCCAGCGCTTCATCACTTTTTCCACATTTTGTTATGTTACAGCCTTATTCCAAAATGGATTAAATTCATTTTTTTCCTTAGAATTCTACACACAACACCCCATAATGACAACGTGAAAAAAGTTTACTTTTGGTTTTTGCAAATTTATTAAAAATAAAAAAAACTGAGAAATCCCATGTCCATAAGTATTCACAGCCTTTGCTCAATACTTTGTCGATGCCCCTTTGGCAGCAATTCCAGCCTCAAGTCTTTTTGAATATGATGCCACAAGCTTGGCACACCTATCCTTGGCCAGTTTCGCCCATTCCTCTTTGCAGCACCTCTCAAGCTCCATCAGGTTGGATGGGAAGCGTCGGTGCACAGCCATTTTAAGATCTCTCCAGAGATGTTCAATCGGATTCAAGTCTGGGCTCTGGCTGGGCCACTCAAGGACATTCACAGAGTTGTCCTGAAGCCACTCCTTTGATATCTTGGCTGTGTGCTTAGGGTCGTTGTCCTGCTGAAAGATGAACCGTCACCCCAGTCAGAGGTCAAGAGCACTCTGGAGCAGGTTTTCATCCAGGATGTCTCTGTACATTGCTGCAGTCATCTTTCCCTTTATCCTGACTAGTCTCCCAGTTCCCCACAGCATGATGCTGCCCCCACCATGCTTCACTGTAGGGATGGTATTGGCCTGGTGATGAGCGGTGCCTGGTTTCCTCCAAACGTGACGCCCGGCATTCACACCAAAGAGTTCAATCTTTGTCTCATCAGACCAGAGAATTTTCTTTCTCATGGTCTGAGAGTCCTTCAGGTGCCTTTTGGCAAACTCCAGGCGGGCTGCCATGTGCCTTTTACTAAGGAGTGGCTTCCGTCTGGCCACTCTACCATACAGGCCTGATTGGTGGATTGCTGCAGAGCTGGTTGTCCTTCTGGAAGGTTCTCCTCTCTCCACAGAGGACCACTGGAGCTTTGACAGTGTGACCATCGGGTTTTTGGTTACCTCCCTGATTAAGGCCTTTCTCCCCCGATCACTCAGTTTAGATGGCCGGCCAGCTCTAGGAAGAGTCCTGGTGGTTTTGAACTTCTTCCACTTACAGATGATGGAGGCCACTGTGCTCATTGGGATCTTCAGAGCAGCAAAAATTTTTCTGTAATCTTCCCCAGATTTGTGCCTCGAGACAATCCTGTCTCGGAGGTCTACAGACAATTCCTTTGACTTCATGCTTGGTTTGTGCTCTGACATGAACTGTCAACTGTGGGATCTTCTATAGACAGGTGTGTGCCTTTCCAAATCATGTCCAGTCAACTGAATTTACTACAGGTGGTGCATTATTGTAATATTGATTGCCGGCTTTTCTGAAACTCTACTCACTGTGATGCTGCAAAATAAAGCTGCTATATAACCACACCTGCTGTCATGTCTGAAGTCTTCGTCCACAGGTGGACTCCAATGAAGCTGCAGAAACATCTCAAGGATGATCAGGGGAAACAGGATGCACCTGAGCCCAATTTTGAGCTTCATGGCAAAGGCTGTGAATACTTATGTACATGTGCTTTCTCCATTTTTTTATTTTTAGTAAATTTGCAAAAACCTCAAGTAAACTTTTTTCACGTTGTCATTATGGGGTGTTGTGTGTAGAATTCTGAGGAAAAAAATGAATTGAATCCATTTTGGAATAAGGCTGTAACATAAGAAAATGTGGAAAAAGTGATGAAGCGCTGTGAACACTTTCCGGATGCACTGTACATAATGTAAAATATCATTTTTTGAGATAGTTACACCCGAAATGAAGCATTCAAATGGTAAACGCTGCGATGCCCGGGTAGAAACAAACACCTGCACCTACCACGGCCCCCCAGGACCAAAGCAGAGGACCCACTAGATCAGACGATTCAGGCCGGCTTGACCGCTCCCACTTACATTTGAGGAGATCCTGTACGCCGGCGTGCACAGGTGGATCTCGTTGGAGTGGAGCGCGCTGCTGGGGCAGGGGGTCACCGCGTGCCTCTTTCCACGTTCGTTGGACTTCTCACTACGCATCATGCAGCTGCTCTCATACGAGTGGCCATTCATGAAAGGATAACATTCAGTGGACACGAGTCTGAAACGAAGCAGAGAAATCGGTGAGGTGGTTGGCCAGTTCAATTAACAAGGAAGGTAAGAAGTCGAACGATACACAGGGACGCCCCCTCATCGAGTTCATCGAGTGTAGCTAACAGGTTATCCCCTAAAAGGTTATGATGGCTTCTCCTTGACTCGGATTTCTCTGGATTCCCACAATGCTTTGCAGCAGGACTTTGTGCCACCAGACTCCCTTGTGGTGAGTGAGCCCCTGCTGAACTCGCTTCACCTCGAGCTTGACGCAGCATCGCCCACCAACCACAAGGAGTCCCTAAGCGACAGAAAGACAACAGAACCAGAACAGTTAAGAAAATGTATAAACGTACATTCAAATACAGAAAAGAAATAAAAGCAGATTGTAGCAGGGCTACGGGGAATTGAAACTTCAACTCCCAGCAGTCCCTGCAGTGGCTCTTATTGGTCATCTGCTTAGGCGGCAGGGGCTGTTAGGTACAAGGAGGCCAGCACGACATTTGAAAGAGGGCCAGTGATCCCTAAAGAGAGATGTCTTTTGTGTTTCGTGTCTGAACTACCTTCTGTTCTGATACCTATGGTCCATCTGGGGTCTTCCGGCACATGAGGACTGTCTGAGGATTTGTCGTCATCCCATGAAGAAAGGAGCGCTCTTGATCCCATTCACCCGTCTTTAGTTCCTCAGGAAACACCGGTAGGCCTATCTTTACATTCCCATTCAACGTGTGGATCTCTGGACCATCTACCTCCATCACTGACGTTTTCCATGGACTTTATAGCGAGTGTTTATTGTTGTGGGTTGTTGGTGTTTATTGTAAATTGCCGTAAAGGGAATGGGGTGGGATTATTTAGCGTGTAATTATAGTTTGTGCTTTGTGGCACCAGGACGGGGCTCACGCCTGGCAGGGACGCCCAGGACGACTGGAGGAGGGCTCATTCCTCCTCCAGACCTCGAGGGGGCGACCGCCCTGGGGACCTCAGGTACAGAGCTGGGAAGCTCGACCCTGTAGGGGGCCCGTGGTCACCACCAGGGGGACCCCAATACCTGGAGGACCCTGGACCGCAGCACTTCCGCCCCACCAGGAAGTGCTGGGGGGGAAGAGGAACAGGGACACCCGGAATGCTTCCAGGGAGACAGCTGGCACTTCCGCCACACTGGGGCGTGTCGGTGGGAGATTGCCGGGAACACACCTGGAGCACATCTGGGTGCTTATTTAAAGGGGACGACTCCCTTCAGAGATGGACTTGAGTCGGGTGGAAGAAGGATGAGGTCTCTGGAGGAGAGAAGGAGGTGGTGTGAAGAGCTAGAGACAGAGAGAAGGCATTGTGATAAGGCCTGGACTGTTGGGTACTGGGGCTTGAGTGAGTAGTGATGGATTGTATAATGGAGACCCTAAATAAACGTGTGTGGGGTAATTTAAACGTGTCTGCCTGTCTGTGCCCGGGTCATATTCCACAGCTTCTTTAATTGTTTTATCTCCTGTTGTTTTTTTGTCTCTGCTTGCGAGTGTGGGTGGATTGGGCCAAGGCTGGGTGCATCCCTGGAATCTCCACTAAAAAAAAGAAATAAATCACCGTCTCTTTGACGGTGTGAATCTTAGCACCACTGGACCGCTACAAGGTTCTCTGACCTCAAAAACCCAGGAAAAGAGGGTCTGAGGAGAAATATTTGCCCCCAAATAAGAGTGAAAAAAAAAAAAGGATCGAAATATAATCGTTCCATGACCGTTTAGGTTCTTTAAATCTCAAATTCATTTCTATCCTTTTGACGACGATCTTCAGTTTACGTGTTGTCCATGTCATGCGCCCAAGGTATGTAATACCCCACCGGGGCGATAGGGGGAGCTACTGCTGACAATGTTGTCTTGTTTTTTTCCCTTTGTCAGACGCCCCCCCCTTTGAGAGCGGCTAACCCCGCCCCTTCCTCCCAGACAGCTGTAAAATCCCGCCGCTCCCGAAATGATGGCGTCTCATTTGGACTCGGACAAATCTTCAGGACGGAGCTCCGAGATCCCTGCACGCTCACAAGACAGCCGGAGAGGTCATTTATGTTCCTGCTTTTGCACCCACAAGCACCCGTTCTGTTATTCATTGACGTAAATTCATCAGGGGTGACCCGGCTGGCACTCCAACGCTTTCTAAGGGTTCCTGTACTCCTTCTACCCATTCACGGCCCAGTTTGTATGCTATTTCCCAGTTCAGACTCTCAGTTCTGCTCTACGATTATCGTCTCACGTCGTGGGCTCCGTTTACTCAATTCCCAGTCTCTCAGTTTCGACTTTGGTTCGTTTAGTTTAGTTTACCACGGCCGTCTTGTCTTTCGTCTGCTGCCACCCATTGCAGTTAATGCAGTTCTCCACAATCTTGGACGCGTAGTTCCTTCATGATATTTCTCTCGACTTGCTGGAGTACACACCGACTTGCCCGTTTTCCCACAGATGCCACCATAGCACCTTCATGATATTTGTCACGACTTGCTAGACTCAACACTTACTTACCCGTTTTTCCTCAGATACCACCATGCGTTTGCGACATTCCCTCCGTGGCAGCCATTCTGGTTTTTAGTGTTGCACGATATGAGATTCTGTGGGGAAAGGTTGGCCGTCCTCCGTCCCTGGGAGTGAATCGCAATTCGGTCAGCTGCCACACCTTAACGTTAAAAAACAAACAAAAAAAAGTTACACACCCCACCCCATTCACATTCATGCTGTCTGTGCTTTGCCCACTAGGGGGACGTTCTACAGATCTAGCGACAAAACTCCACCGGCGTGTTCATCTCCTGCTTTTTTTAAGGCCGAGATGGTTGGAGCTCGTATGCATATGACTAGCAGGGTTTGATAAATTTTGATATTAATTCCTGTATTGATTTTAACTATCTGTGAATCTATTTGTGGACTTTTGTGGACTTCATGTTACTTTTTTATTTAGAATCTTCTAGACAAAATTAATATTAATAAAAAAAAGAAAAAAATTAAATTGCGTTTTGCCGCAACTGTGTCTTTGTTTTCTCAAAAGTGCCGATATTTTCCATTAGAGTCCAGCTGCAGACGAGACAGTCCGAAGCCTCGGACAGATTCAGCGACCTGAGACATTCTAAGGCCCGTAAGATGACGCCCTTGTCAGCAGCAACTCCTTTACTCCGCCCACTCTCCAGTAGCCACTCCCCTGTTTCGCTGGTGTATTGATGCCTACATTACACGCCCCGCATGTCGATTTCATGTTGATTTCTATAATCCTTGTGTTTTTCAATACATTCTGTTTGTTAAAAAACGAGTGGGCTTCAGTTACCTTGATTTAAGTCTAATGGTCGGAGATCCCCTCCTACCAGAGAAGCAGGTAATGGAAAACAAAGTAGGAGCCTTACCGAATTCTTTAATTCATTACCAGCATTGACAAAGGCAGAACTGATAATTAATTAACCAAACTCTGGGTTTTTTCCACACCAACGTCTCAATTCTCCACTCTGAATACTCAAAGCAGCTTCTCAGGTAGAGAGAGGTCCACTAATATGACCGACAGCAATCAGTAACCCTTTGGTTACACCATACTTTTCACTTCTGTCTAGGAGACATACCTGGTGGTCCTCCATGGGTCATCTACGTTGGCTTTTGTTGATCCCTCTTAACAGTGCTTGAAATACGTCGATACTCATCAGTACTCCATACCAGAACTTCTAAGTCCTATATGGGTCACCTGCATTGACTTTGTTGGATGCTCTTAGCAGTGCTTGAAACAGGCCGATACTCGTCAGTACTCCATACCAGAACTTCTAAATCTTCCCTGAATCATCTACATTGACTTTTGTTGGTCCCTCTTAGTAGTGCTTGAAGCAGGCCGATACTCATTGGTGCTCCATATAAGAATTTCTAAATCCTCCATGGGTCACCTACATTGACTTTGTTGGATGCTCTTAGTAGTGCTTGAAACAGGCTGAAACTCATCAGTACTCCATACCAGAACTTCTAAATCCTCCCTGAATCATCTACACTGACTTTTGTTGGTCCCGCTTAGTAGTGCTTGAAGCAGGCTGATACTCATTGGTGCTCCATACAAGAATTTCTAAATCCTCAATAGGTCACCTACACTGACTTTTGTTGGTCTCTCTTAGTAGAGCTTGAAACAGGCCAAAACTTGTCAGTACACCATACCAGAACTTCTAGGTTCTTCCTGAATCATCTACACTCACTTTTGTTGGTCCCTCTTAGCAGTGCTTGAAACAGGCCGATACTCATCGGTATTCCATACCAGAACATCTACTGTAAGTCCTCTATGGGTCACCTACATTGACTTTTGTTGGTCCATCTTAGTAGTGCTTGAAACAGGCCAAAACTCATCAGTACTCCATACCAGAACATCTACTGTAAGTCCTCTATGGGTCACCTACATTGACTTTGTTGGATGCTCTTAGCAGTGCTTGAAACAGGCCGAAACTTGTCAGTACTCCATACCAGAACTTCTAAATCCTCCCTGAATCATCTACACTGACTTTTGTTGGTCCCTCTTAGTAGAGCTTGAAACAGGCCAAAACTTGTCAGTACACCATACCAGAACTTCTAGGTTCTTCCTAAATCATCTACACTCACTTTTGTTGGTCCCTCTTAGCAGTGCTTGAAACAGGCCGATACTCATCGGTATTCCCTACCAGAACTTCTAAATCCTCCATGGGTCACCTACACTGACTTTGTTGGATGCTTTTAGTAGTGCTTGATACAGACCAGCACTCATTGGTAGTTCATACAAGAATACAGCAGCATTGGATAAGGTCCAGAGAAGAGCAACTAGGCTGATTCTGGGACTACAGGGGATGAGTTATGAGGAAAGATTAAAAGAGCTGAACCTGAAGGAGATGAAGAGGACACCTGACTGAAGTGTGCAAAATGATGAAGGAAATTAGTCCAGTGGACTTGACACCATCAACTGCCAGATAGTATGTAGAGAAGCCATGAAGAAGGCTAACAGAATGTCAGGTTATACAGTATAGCGCCTTGACGTGTGGAGTACAAACCACAGGAGGTTCTGCTCAAGCTTTATAACACACTGGTGAGGCCTCATCTGGAGTCCTGTGTGCAGTTTTGGTCTCCATAAAGACATAGCAGCACTAGAGAAGGTCCAGAGAAGAGCAACTAGGCTGAGTCCAGGGCTGCAGGGGATGAGTTATGAGGAAAGATTAAAAGAGCTGAGCCTTAAGGAGATGATGAGGAGATCTGACTGACATGTGCAAAATGATGAAGGGAGTTAGTGCAGTAGATCAAGACGGTGACTTTAAAATGAGGTCAACAAGAACACGGGGACACCGTTGGAAACTTGTGAAGGGTAAATGTCACACAAACATTAGGAAATATTTCTACACACAGTGAACCACAGACACTTGGAATAAGTGACCAAGGAGTGTGGTGGACAGCAGGACTTTAGGGACCTTCTCAGTCCTCTGTGGGTCACCTACATTGACTTTTATTGATCCCACTTAGCCATGCTTGAAATAGGCCAGTACTCATCAGTATCCCATAGCAGAGCTTCAGTCCCCTGAGCATGCAAAAGGCACTATATAAATAACTATATAAATAAAATGTATTAATAATAATAATAATAATAATACATTTTATTTATATAGTTATGTTTTCTGCAAGGAGTTATGAATGCTGCTATCGTAATGAGCGATCAGGAAGGTCAGCATCAGAGCGGTAAATAATTACAGAAATGTTATCGAATAATTCAGGTCACTTGGTCCCGAGGGCGCAAACCCTACTGACTCTCACGTCAGAATTTTTATACAAAAGAAATCAAAAATCAAATTAGAAAGGAAGAAATTAAAAAACATTACTTGCTGTGGAAAAAGCCCAAGAAGCCGCACAGTTTCCTTGATCTAACGGCCCGTGGATCCAGTTTGACCATTTATAGGAAGCTGTGAAGAAGTCTGGAAGACCGTTGCTTAAATCGGCCTTTACCTAGTGAGGGAAATAAACACGTCTGATTACCATAGCATCCTGAGACACCCCGGGGGGCTGCAGCCATTTCAGCCGTGAAACAGGGGGCTCTCTCATAAGGCCAGTTCAGAATAGCCAATCAAACTTAAACTGCAGGTCTTTGGAGAAAGCAGGGGAGACATTTGAACCCTGCATAGTGAAATGATGAGAGATCAGTGGTTACGACTGCCCCACCATGCCACCCAGTTAGCTTGCAGAGTTTAATTAAAAGCAAAAAAAAAATGGCTAAAGCGTTTCAAATCAGTCAGACATTATCAGAGGTGGCATATCCATGTGTTCGGTGTAAGGTTTAGTTGTGAAAAAGTGACACTTCCATAGCAAATAAAGGGTGACATGCCACCAAAAAAGACCCACAAACCAGGCCAAGACCTTACTGGCCAGCTTAGGTTGCTTGGGGTGAGGCCTCTCTCTCTCTAACTCCAAACTCTACAGGCAGGCTTCGGCCTACACAGGCCCAAAATAGGGAACTGGCTTGTCATGTTCACAACCTGCTTTAAATGTTCAACAGTGTCCTTCAAGGGAGAGGAAGCCATCAAACCCCTCGAGGCCAATGAGGAGTATTAAATTAAACAAACGAAGAAGAGAAAACAGCAAACGTAGGAAAAATAGTAAAAATATGGTCAATATGTAATGTATGCAACAGCTCAATACACCAACAAACAATATTTAGCAAGGGACAGATTTCTTTTTCTGTACCTCCCATAAGGAACGAGTGACCCGGAAGATCATCCACATCCGTCGTGTAGCAGCGTCCAGGTCACAACTTTCGAGGACACGCCCATAGCAACCATCACATGTCCTAACAACGGATACCCAACAGCACGGCAGACAGGTGCGACTGTCTGTAAAAAGAATAATTCCTAACCCCCAGGTAGGCTAATATACACAATAAAAAAATTAGTAAAGAATATTTAAATAAAATAATATTAACAAAAATGATATCAAGAGGAGACTGGAAGGTTTCGGTTAACGAGGGTATGTCTGGCTGCCACTGCACATTTGGGGATCAGTCTTTACACCCTGAGGTCTTGCATCGCCGGACAAGCTTTACCAACTGTGGTCGCACTTCACGAGATCTCCTCTTTCATGAAGACCACCTCTGGGGGTCTAAAACACATCCATGGCAGACCTCACTGTGACAGCATTAAGACCATCGGCTCTTTCTGATTGGTCGATTTGTCGACATCCTATGAACTCTGACTGGCCGTGTCACATGACAATGACATTCTCTTTGTGTCCAGCTGGATGCTGTCCATCAGAATCACCAGACATTTTTCAAGAAGTTAAACCTTTGAACGTATTTGTCTTCCAGTGTAATATTTGAAAGCCAACACCAAAAAATGAAAACATGCAGAAGCCAATGGGAACAAACCCTGACTGTTATGTTAGAAACTGAATGGCCGCCACTGACGCTTCAGTTAATGACACAGTATGAGAGCAACAGAAAGGCAAAGGTCACATCCAAATGGGGGGATTTGGTGACACACTTACTTTCATTTCAGTCATTTCTAAGATGGACGGCGATGGTTCATCAGTTCCCAAGCGGTGCTTAATGCCTTCTTCGAGGGTCATCCCCCAGAAGTGACTGTAGTTTCCCGCCATCCAACTGCAAAAAAGAAAGCGATGAGACGAGAGGAAGGGGACCTCACACCGTGGGATGGAGTGTGTCGAGAGGACCTAAAGGGTGCCTACATCGGAGCTCTGTAACTTTAAACAGGACCAGCACATGTTCTCATTGTCATTCCAACCGACTGTGCACCACAAACATTAGCACTCCCTTTACAAATCACATAACAGCTAGCATATAACAGAGACACAGGCATTGCATTTGTCATAGCAACAGATGCCGCACCACAAACATTACCACTGCTTTTACAAATCCATGCCAACTGACATATAACAGAGGTATATGCATTACATTTGTCATTTCAACAGATGTGAAATCAAAACATTTGTTGTAGTAAAACGCATTCCATTTGTCATTTCAACAGATGGCGCACCACAAAGGTTAGCACTGTTTTTACAAATCCTTTTAATCGATGGATGGATACCAAATGGCATTTGCTGTAGTGAATTTCCCATCGGGATTAATAAAGTATCTATCTATCTATCTATCTATCTATCTATCTATCTAGTAAAACGCATAGCAATTATCATTCCAACAGATAGCGCACCACTCACATTAGCACTCCCTTTACAAATCCCATGCCGACTAGTGCATAACAAAGATATATGCATTGCATTTGTCATACCAACAGATGACACACCACAAAGGTTAGCACTGTTTTTACAGTACAAATCCCCTACCAAATGGCATATAACGGAGGTATATGCATTACATTTGTCATTTGAACAAACATTTGTTGCAATAAAATGAATTCCATTTGTCATTCTGACACATGGCGCACCACAAACATTAGCACTGCTCTTACAAACCCCATACCAAGTGGCACACAACAGACACATATGCAATGCATTTGTCATTCCAACAGATGGCGCACCACAAACATTAGCACTGCTCTTACAAACCCCATACCAAGTGGCACACAACAGACACATATGCAATGCATTTGTCATTCCAACAGATGGCGCATCACAAACATTTAACACTGTTGTTACAAATTCCATACCAAAGAGCTTATAACAGAAATGTTTTGCATTTGTCATTTCAACAACGGGTGCATTTTATTACTATGAACATTTGTGATTCGCCATCTGTTGGAATGACAAATACAATGCATTTTATTGCAACATGCATTACCAAGTACATTGAACACGTTAACGCTGAGGTCTACATTGGTTATTTAGATTTTGACCCGTTGTAGATGGGTGGCAGAGCTAGTAATATAAATAACATAAAATGAACAATATATTTTAATAATAGCATAAAGACAAACTAAACAAAAAACAAACTTAAGTTTGGGTGACAACCCTGGCTAAAACATAACAGCATTATAAAACTGTCCCAAATGGCATCCTAAAATGGCAAAGAGATCATAAAAAAGTAATAATAAAATGTAATAACTGTAGAACAAGGAATAGAGACGTAACTAAGAGGTGAAAAAGGTGGCGCCGGTGACAAGACACCATGACACTTACCCAACTTGATGTCCATTTATTGAGTCTATCAGCTCCTGTCGGATGAGGCACACAAACTCGCTGCACTCCCACTGGCTCTGTCTGCATGTGCTTAAGGGACAGAAAATTAAAATTGAATCAAAGCAACAAACCTGCACTGCTGGCTCAGTTTCTATCATAGCAAACGTCAAATACGCAAGCCTAGGGGGTGCATCAGTCGCTCTGAAGACGTAAGAGTGACTGGGGAAGGGGACAAGTGTGACACGGTAAATAGCCTCCTTTCCCTTTAGATTAGAGGGGGAAAAACCCGGAAAACCCTGGCATCACTTCCATCACTTCACCCAAATCCCACCCTTTTTGGTCCTTCAGCCATTCCCAGAGCATCAGAGCAAAAGTCGTCATTCATTTCAGACCCTGCTTCACAAGAGGACGGACCCTCCAGAGAAGGAACGGAAATTCTTTACCAGAGAGAATCAACAGGGAAGAAAGTAGAGGTTCTGCTGGACCGCTGATGGATTTTATTTCCTGTTCCTGAACAATTAAACGGTCAGTCCGACTCCTCCCAGGAAAGAATGCATACAATGGCCATGACTACATCACCATGACAGCCTCATTAATGACAAGACTTCACTCTTTGATTATTCCTTTGTTTCAGTGGGCAGTTTCTCCACAATATAAGGGGACCCCCCCCAAACCCCCCCCCCAGTGCCCCAGATCTTTATCTGTGTGTCTCTTACAATATACTGTTATATGGTCACACCCGGACTCAGCTGATACTTGCAGTTACACCCTGCCACTTTTTCCCTCTATAGTGCCCAGTGAGGGTCACTGAGCCGTGCCCACCACACTCTTGGGGTCCTCACCCATTCAAGTCAAGCTTTACAAATACCAACATCTCCAAAAGGAGTGGCATCAGCTGACTAGCAGACCCCCAGCATGATGGACGTCTCCAAAGCAGATCAGCCCCATGGAGTCTTGAAGTCGAGGAGGCTGTCCAGGTTGTTTTTGTGCAGGGCAACTTGACAAATGGAGTTTTCAAATTTATGTAGGATTCATTAACCCTTTGGTGAGCTACTTGGAAAGGGGTGGCGAGCTACTGGTAGCTCGCGAGTGATGTGTTGGAGACCCCTGGTCTAAAGGCTTTTATTTGTTGATGTTAACCACCATCATATTTATGCCATAATTTACCGGTGACATAATAAATGTGACACTCCCAGTCTTATGACCCGTCTCCAGGAATGCATAAATAAAAGAATGGGAAATAAAAACATAATTAATGTGTAATGTAACAGGGGCGGAGTTTGCATGTCCTCCCCGTGTCTGCGTGGGTTTCCTCCCACAGTCCAAAAAACATGCAGGTTAGGTGGATTGGCGATTCTAAATTGGCCTTAGTGTGTGCTTGGTGTGTGGGTGTGTTTGTGTGTGTCCTGCGGTGGGTTGGCACCCTGCCCAGGATTGTTTGCTGCCTTGTGCCCTGTGTTGGCTGGGATTGGCTCCAGCAGACCCCTGTGACCCTGTGTTCGGATTCAGCGGGTTAGAAAATGGATGGATGGATGGATGTAACAGGGGCACGGTGGCACAGTGGTAGCGCTGCTGCCTCACAGTTAAGAGACCTGGGTTCGCTTCCCGGGTCCTCCCTGCGTGGAGTTTGCATGTTCTCCTCATGTCTGCGTGGGTTTCCTCCTACAGTCCAAAGACATGCAAGTAAGGTGGATTGGCGATGCTAAATTGTTCCGTGTTTGTGTTTGGTGTGTGGGGGTGTGTCCGCCCTGTGGCAGGCTGGCACCCTGCCTGGGGTTTGTTCCTGCCTGCCACCCTGTGCTGGCTGGGATTGGCTCCAGCAGACCCCTGTGACCTCGTATTAGGATATAGTGGGCTGGATAATGGATGGATGGATGTAACAGGGGGTGAGCCTCTTCTGGGCTGGCTCTGCCCACATCCAAACCAACGCAATCTTGCCTCCCTGGCTTTGCCAGTCTCCCAACCTTCCGACCTATTAATTCCCTCTATTAGAAACTTCATTACATTAACATATTTGGCCGACGCTTTCCAAATATACGATTGGTTCTTTTGGGGCACAGGCAGGTCACATGGTGTCAGTAGTGGGATTTGAACTCACACCCTCAGGGCCTGACGTCCTCAAGCCTTAAGCGCTGTGCCACACTGCCAGAGTCTCAGCTTGCTCTTGTGGGCATTCAGCGTGTGAATAATAAACTTTTATTCGAGTATCGTAGGGTCTTATTGACAACAAATAAACTAAAGGCAGAGTCTCATTTAGAGCAGCATGACAACGCATAGCTTCTGTTATTTAACAGAGATAAGATCGCCCACATCTTCATTTTAGGAATAAAACTGGAATATTTGGAAAAATAAAAAAACATTTCTGCTGTAGATAGATAGATAGATAGATAGATAGATAGATAGATAGATAGATAGATAGATAGATAGATAGATAGATAGATGTGAAAGGCACTATATAATAGATAGATAGATAGATAGATAGATAGATAGATAGATAGATAGATAGATAGATAGATAGATAGATAGATAGATAGATAGATAGATAGATAGATAGATATGAAAGGCACTATATAATAGATAGATAGATAGATAGATAGATAGATAGATAGATAGATAGATAGATAGATAGATAGATAGATAGATAGATAGATAGATAGATAGATAGATAGAAAACCAGAGAGGAGGCTAACAAGCACAAAGGGGAAATTTGGAAAGAGAGAAGGTGACGTTTGGCTTGTTGCCTTACCAGAAGTTGCAGTTGTCTTTAATGGTTGCTCCGTTTTCATACTCGTTCCCGTTTTTAGAACAACCTGCAGCAGAAGTGAAGGACATGAGAGTGAAACTTAATGAGGTCTAACTTCACACAAGAGTGGCTGTACCTTACAATATTTTATAGTGCCTTATTTCTCCGAGCCTTCTACATTTTCAGCTTTTCTACATCCCCAGTGGGTGCTGCTGCCTCACGTGACATTCTGGGACGTTGTGATTGTACAGCTGGACCTGCCACTTGGGTTATATGGCTGAAGTCATTTGTGGTGGACTGTACCATATAAGATGATAAATAGTTTGTATGTCTTTATTCATAACGTTAAAGAGTCAGGAAGCTGGATAAGTTAAACGTTTTCTCAGATGGTGTTTCAGGAGGCATGTTTTAAGTTACTAGTAAGAACAGCTGTGTTTAGATGTTTACCTAACTAAGCCCCACCAACAGTACCACCCCATACCCACAAGTCTTTAGGGGGATTCTGTTAAGTGCTGACTCAAGATGTGAAGTTTATGACTTGGGAGGATGTATCAAGGGGCTTCGTTATAAGTTTGCTTGGACATCACATGAGCTTGTGAACTACCCAGCTGGCAGTGCCAGGCCACCTCTGAACAAAGTGACTGGAGCCCTTTTCATTGGTGAATGACACAGGAAGGGACAAGTAGATGAATCCTATTGGTCATTACAATCAGACTGTGGCTGAAATGGGATTGGATAAACCAAAGGAGTAGCCTGCACCCATTGGTCCAGAATTGGTGATTGGAAGAGTTGGTGAGCTTTTACTGCATTTTACAGTTGTAATAAATCATTTTATTTAAAAAGATTCTGTTTTGCATTTTGTCCACATGCTAGGGGCTTACGGTCACCCCCCTCTCTTGTAGAGTAATTTGCCAAATTTTGGGTCTTTTCTTATGTTTTGAACTTCACTGCAGTTTATTTCATGTTGCGGCCTATTTAGGCCCAGCCTGCTGCTGGCAGTTGAAGTAAGCTGGACTGGGGTGAGCCTCTTCTGGGTAGGCCCGTGAAGGTTAAAAGCCGGCCGTTTATGGAGTCTTGGAGGTCTCCTGTTATTTTCACCACATCATAATAATAACAAATTTTGTTTGCTTAATGTTTTGCCACTAATTCGGATTTTTGCAAATCATTTTGCTCATCACAAGTGGCACTAGTTGGTTATGAATAGAGAAAGCAGCTCAAATGAAAATCTGTCACCACTGTTGTCCTCCACAATAATAATGGTAATAATAATACATCATACAGTATTTATATAGCACCACTCCTGTGTTTTACCCCCTTACCACAAAAGGTAGGTTGATGATTTTGATTTGAAAACATTTCAATATAAAGCAGGGAAAGAAAAGGAGCCAATGGAGTTTCTGCTTACCGGTGACTTTCCTGGTTGTTGCTGGTGCCGGCAGCCATTTTGTTGTTGGTGGTCTGGTGGGGACGGCACCGGAACGGCAGAAGCTCCAGTAATCCGGACAGCAGTCACTGCCCTCCCACGAGTGAGTGCCACAGAAGGAGTCGCAGTAACAGGTGGCGTTCCTCTCGGGAAGGGGGGCCGTGCACTTGTCGTCTCTTCCGGCGCACCAGCCAAATTTTTCGCAGTACGTTCCTGCAATCAAAGTCAGTCCGTTGGATTTATGGAGCCCCTTTAGTGTGGGTGAGCAGAGGTCAGTGAGGGCTTGGCACGGTGGGGCATTTTATTGACGTTTCTTGCTTCGAGTTGTTTTATTTCATCAGCACTGGTGCCAGCTGATCATTAACATTATAGGAGCAAAACATTTATGGGCAACAATATAAAAAAATAATACAACAATAATTGTAATAATTCTCAAACGAGAGACACAGGAGACACAGACAAGGCAAATAAACTAAATGACCAACATGGCAACAGATCTGCTTGTAATCAGTTGGGATTCAGGAAGGGCTGCTCCACCAAGACAGCTCTGCTCACTGCTGTCGATACATTTACGGCAGGCCGGAGCAACCTACATGGCATCTGTGCCCGCCCAGCCAGCTCTCTCTTCTCCTCTGCCTCTGCCACACTCGACCACCAGATCCACTGCCACCTTCTCTGACCTGAAGCTAAGCAAGTTTGGGCCCTGCCAACACTTATAGGGCAGAGAGCGGGTCCTGGTGGTGATTGGCAGGTGGCTCCGCCTCCTGGGGGACCTCCCACAGCACACACATAGAACATAAACCAGGCAATGAACACACACACACACAGAATAATGCAGTAACATTAATGCATACAAAAGAACCTGAAACATGGTGTTGAACCCCAAGCCAGGGTGGGATTCCTGGCTGAAACACAGCAGGTGGGTAATTAAAAGTCCCGGGCTGTGATGGCCTCTTGGGGAACCCCCCCAACAAGATGCTTGTCACATGACAAAGGTTAAGAGACAAGATGAAAATCGAGGAATAATCAACAAACATAACAAGAGCATAAATAACAAGGAGGACATGAAACAAAAATCTGAACCACAGCCTTAGCTGAAATACAACTAGTAGGATCAGCGTTACCCACCCTGGTGGGGTGGCGGTGGGCAGGGTCTTCTTAATGCAGTTCCCTGGGGGTCCCATGCTAATCTATGTATGTTGTGACTTGCTGAGTGGTGGTGTAGGTAGGGGGCTCCAGTGCTCTGCTTTGCCCCAGGGGGGCCTATAATACTGTTAAGACAGCACTGGCAGTGGGGGGTGCTGAGACACCTAACATTGGTTACGACAGCTCTGTGATGTCACTCTGACCTGGCAAAGCATCATGGGACACCGAGTAAAAAAAAAAAAAGTCTTGTCCAGGCCATTCATGCAACAGATTTGCAGGAAAACATTCGGTCAACGAGGTCACCAATCGGATCGGCTGAAAAAACACTCTTGGTGGTGATTGACAGGTGGCTCCGCCTCCTGGGGAACCTCCCACAACATACACATGGAACATAAGCCAGGCAGCAAACACACACACACACACACACACAGAATAATGCAGCTAATCCACAGCAGTGACGTTAACTCATATAAAAGAACCTGAAAGATGGAGTTGAACACCCAAGCCAGGGTGGCATTCCTGGCAGAAACACAACAAATCGTAAAGAAGCAGGGGGGTTGTTACTATATAAGTCCCTGGTTGTGATGGCCTCTTGGAGACCCACCAACAAGATGCAAGTCACATGACAAAGGCTTAGAGACAAGATGAAAATCGAGGAATAATTAACAAACGTAACAATAGCATAAATAACAAGGGGGGGGCATGAAACAAGAATCTGAACCCCCAGCCTTAGCTGAAATATAATAACTAGTAGGATCAGCGTTACCTACACCAGTGGGGTGGCGGTGGGCAGGGTCTTCTTAATGCAGTTCCCCGAGGGCCCCATGCTAATCTATGTATGTTGTGACTTGCTGAGTGGTGGTGTAAGTGGGGGGGGGGGGGGGGGGGTTCCTTGTGCAGTCCCCAGTAATGGGGGCCTATAATGCTATTAAGACGACCCTTGCCGTGAGGAGGGCTGAGACACACACATAATGAGACACACAACATTTGGCTACGACAGCTCTGTGATGTCACACTGGCCTGGCAAAGCATCATGGGGCACCGGGAAAAAAAAAAAAAAAAAAAAAGTCTTGTCCAGGCCACTCATGCAATGAATTTCCAGGAAAATATTCAGACAACGAGGTCACCAATCAGATTGGCTGATTGGTGTTGATTGACAGGTGGATCCGCAAGATGAAAATCGAGGAATAATGCAAATAATTAGCAAACATAACAATAGCATAAATAACAAGGGGGGGGGGCATGAAACAAGAATCTGAACCCCCAGCCTTAGCTGAAATATAACTAGTAGGATCAGCATTACCTACCCTGGTGGGGTGGCAGTGGGAAGGGTCTTCTTAATACAGTTGGCCCGGGGGCCCCATGCTAATCTATGTATGTTGTGACTTGCTGAGTGGTTGTGTAAGTGGGGGGGGGGGGGGGGGTCCTAGTGCAGTCCCCAGTAATGGGGGCCTATAATGCTATTAAGACAGCCCTGGCAGTTTGGGGGGGGGGGACACAAAACGCACATGCATAATGAGACACACACTGAGACACATAACATTTGGCCTTGACAGCTCTGTGATGTCACACTGGCCTGCTAATCTATGTATGTTGTGACTTGCTGAGTGGTGGTGTAAGTGGGGGGGGGGGGGACGGGTTCCTTGTGCAGTCCCCAGTAATGGGGGCCTATAATGCTATTAAGACGACCCTTGCCGTGAGGAGGGCTGAGACACATAAGACACACACGTAATGAGACACACAACATTTGGCCTTGACACCTCTCTGATGTCACACTGGCCTGGCAAAGCATCATGGGGCACCGGGAAAAAAAAAAAAAAAAGTCTTGTCCAGGCCACTCATGCAATGAATTTCCAGGAAAATATTCAGCCAACGAGGTCACCAATCAGATCGGCTGAAAAAAACGCTCTTGGTGTTGATTGGCAGGTGGCCCCACCCACACTGCCACCCTCACATATAAATCTTGTGCCCATCTGTCTTTAATGTTATGTATACCCGCTATTTCATTATGAGACTCAAATTGAACAAAGGAAAGGCACTATATAAATAAAATGTATTATTAATCAATAGCACATAACCATAAACTAAAATGAATCCGTACAAAATAGTTCAAAATGCTGGTGACCTCGTTCGCTGAATATTTTCTTGGAAGTTTGTCGTACGAGTGACTTAGATAAGCCTTTTTTTTCCTAAACACACACACACACAGAGTCAGGGGGAGGAACTCTGGTGGAGATTCGGCTCCCAGGTTCGCCAGCACCACCCTGATGAAAGACGAGCGATGGCTTCCCTCTAATCTCTCTTTATTGCTCTGCACTCGACACTGTGTTCCAGTATGCTAAACTTTAATATTCCCGAGTATTCCATCTCCGTGGACTAGACATTAAAAGCTCCACCTTTAGATTTTCTGCCAGAAGGCTGCTGCCCGTACCTTTTGTCTCTTCGTCCCGCTGGCCAGCGGGCGTCTCTATCGGGGGGCTCTCTGTTGCTGCTTCTCCCGGATGACATGCCGCCAAGAAGTCGGGGCAGCAGTCGTGAAGGCAGTGGGTGTCACAGTAGCACACGCCGCCGTTTTCTTGTGGGAAGTCGACAAAGCATTTATCGTCTCTTCCCAGACAGCAGCCCCGCGCCAGGCAGTAACCTCCTACAGGGGATGAACGCCGAAGCCTCCTGGGCGCGTTGGCAGCCTCACCCTCGGAGGTGTGGGTGGTCAGAGTCTCGTTCCCAGAGAAGACAGCTTGAGTCTTGAAAGTGAGGGAGATTGCCAGAGCCAATAGGAGCAATAAATGTGTAGGCGACATTATATGACTTAATCAAACAATGGCAGGACGCTGCCGGAAAGATTTAGCATTTAGTGGCACTCACGGGATCAGCAGTGCCAAGAGCGCACCTTTGGACCCTGCAATTTACTATGATGACCTTTACCCGCTCATGAAAAGAAAAAAAAAAAAAACAGACAGCTGCTTCTCAGGGGTTACTGGGCACCATAAAGAGGGCAAACTTCAGAGTGACGGGCGAGGCCATCGAGCAATTTAAATGGGTCAGAAGCAAAGAGCGCCAGACGTCAGTAATGGAAGGGAAAATGAAATTCAAACCTGTCATCCCATTCATTTTTAAAGACCATGGGCAGCACCTAAGGGCTGGCATCCCTTCTGGGATGGGTACTTGTGCACTACCCAACTGGAAGGCCTAGGAGGAAGAAAGGACAGAACAGAAGATGCCAAGAACACAAACAGCACATTGGCATCCCATCTAGGATGGAGCGAGGACCTCTACTCAGCCAGGAGGCCAACACAATGGAAGGTCAGTGGGGATGACAAGTAGAATGCGTGTAAAAGTCTTCCCCGATACACTAGATGGCAGCATCCCTGGGCTTCGGTAGCCATATGGACACCCATAAGGCTTGCTGGGAACTGTACTAACCATTTAGAAGTCCTGTTGCGTTCCATGGGTGCCACCAGGGGGTGCTGTAGGTATTTGTGAGCCCCACTTAATGGGGGCTCCTGCCTGACCCAGAGGTGCTTCCTAAAGACACTGCAGTGGCGGCCGAAGTACTGGCAGGTCTTCCATAAAAGGAGTCCCTCTGTCACTCCCTCGTATCCTTTTGTTGCCTCCTCATAGAATTCCAGCCTGTTAGTAAAACACGACCTCCCTCTTCTGAGCCCATGCAGACTGTTCCTTGCCAGGTGTTGCTCAATCTTATCCTTAATAATTCCTTCCATTCATTTTCCTGTGATGCACGTTAAGCTAACTGGCCTATAGTTGCTTGGATCTGCCCGATCATCCATTTTATATAATGGGATGATATTTGCCATTTTCCAGTCCTTTGGAATCTCTCCAGTGAGCAGTGACTTCCTAAAAATACGTGTGAAGGGTTTCTATCTGCACTTGCTGGCCTCCTTAAGAACTCGAGGATAAATATTATCTGGTCCCGGTGATTTGTTTGATTTCAGCCTATTTAATCTGAGCAGCTCTTCTCTCTCTACAATTCTCTAATCCCTCAGTACCTCCTTAGTAGTCCCTGTTACTGCTCTGAGGTTATCCATTTGCTCACTTGTGAAGACCTCAGAAAAATGTAAGTTTAGGACGTCCACTATTTCACTGTCCTATCTTTTAGTTCCCCTTCACTATTTATGATGCACTTCACCTCCTCTTTGTCTGTTCTTTTACTATTAAAATACTGAAAGAATCTCTTAGGGTCGTCTTTCGCCTTATCTGCTCTATTCCTCTTCAACTGTCTTTTAGCCTCCCTGACATCCTTCTTAATGGTTGCCCTCATGTTCTAATACGCTCTACAATTCACTTTGCAGTTATTAGTCTTATACGTCTTATTTGTCTGTTTTTTTCCTTTGCAGCTTCTTTTTTAACTCTTTATTAACCCACTGTGTAATTTTTTCAAATTTCCTATTAATTCCAATTTTAGGTCTGTATCTGTCCTGCATTACATGTAAGACATTTTCAAACCTGTTCTACTATCCCAGTCTATCCTCCTTAGTCTTTGCATCTGCACTCTTACAAAACACTGAGAATTGTATTACATTATGGTCATGTGACCCTAGTGGTTCAATCACCTCTACACCCTCAATTCTCTCCTGATTATTACTAAATACTATATCCAGACAGGCTTCACCCCGTGTTGGTGCTTTAACATGATTACTTCTAAAAACTCCTGTGCTCCTCCATCTGCAAGGTCAGTTAGTCATTTCTATCCCTTTGACGACGATCTTTGGTTTACGTCTTGGCCCTCTCATGCATCCAAGGTATGTAATACCCCACCGGGATGACAGGGGGAGCTACCACTAACAGTCAGGCAGTCATTTGCATGGGTTTCCTCCCACAGTCCAAAGACATGCAGGTTAGGTGCTTTGGCGGTCCTAAATTGTCCTGAGTGTGTGGTGAGTGTGTGTGTGTGTGTGTGTGTGTGTGTGTGTGTGTGTGTGTGCCCTGTGGTGGGCCAAATGCCATTTGGTATCCATCCATCTATTAAAAAGATTTGTAAAAACAGTGCTAACCTTTGTGGTGCGCCATCTGTTGGAATGACAAATGGAATGCATTTTACTACAACAAATGTTTTTGATTTCCCATCTGTTGAAATGTCAAATGTAATGCATATACCTCTGTTACATGTCAGTTGGCATGGATTTGAAAAGCAGTGGTAATGTTTGTGGTGCACCATTTGTTGCTATGACAAATGCAATGCATATGTCTCTGTTATATGCTAGTTGTTATGTGATTTGTAAAGGGAGTGCTAATGTTTGTGGTGCACAGTCTGTTGGAATGACAAATGCTATGCATTTTACTACCACATATGTCATTTGGTAGGGGATTTGTAAAAACAGTGCTAACCTTTGTAGTGCGCCATCTGTTGATATGACAAATGCAATGCATATATGTCTGGTATATGTAAGTTGGTATGGGATTTGTAAAAACAGTGGTAATGTTTGTGGTGCACCATTTGTTGCTATGACAAATGCAATGCATATGTCTTATATATCGGAATGTCTGACACCTTATATTCCAAATCGTAACCTCAGATCCTCAACTGAGTGTCTCCTTAGAATTCCAAGAGCAAAACTTAAAAGAAGTGGTGAGGCGGCCTTCTGCTGTTATGCACCTAAAATCTGGAATAGCCTGCCAGTAGGAATTCGCCAGGCTAATACAGTGGAGCATTATTTTAACATGGCCTTCTCATAACTTCACTGTAATTTAATCCTGATACTCTGTATATCTAATTCATTATAATAACTATTCATTCAAAATCTGTACTAACCCCTACTCTCTCTTCTGTTTCCTTTTCCGGTGTCCTGTTGGTGGTGGCGTGCGCCACCACCATCTACCCAAAGCACCATGATGTTCCAACAATGATGGATGGATTAAAAGCCAGAAGTCTGTATGACCATCAGCATCAAGTGACTCCGTGAAAAACCCGAACTACCAAGAGGACTATTTCATTTATGTTAGGTAGAATGCCCAAAGGGGACTGGGTGGTCTCGTGGCCTGGAACCCCTACAGATTTTATTTTTTTCTCCAGCCTTCTGGAGTTTTTTTTTTTGTTTTTTCTGTCAACCCTGGCCATCGGACCTTACTCCTTTCTATGTTAATTAATGTTGTCTTATTTTAATTTCTTATTTTGTCTTTTATTTTTCTTCTCTTCATTATGTAAAGCACTTTGAGCTACTTTTTGTATGAAAATGTGCTATATAAATAAATGTTGTTGTTGTTGTTGTCTCTGTTATATGCTAGTTGTTATGTGATTTGTAAAGGGAGTGCCAATGTTTGTGGTGCACAGTCTGTTGGAATGACAAATGCTATGCATTTTACTACCACATATGTCATTTGGTAGGGGATTTGTAAAAACAGTGCAAACCTTTGTAGTGCGCCATCTGTCGATATGTCAAATGCAATGCATATATGTCTGGTATATGTCAGTTGGTATGGGATTTGTAAAAGCAGTGGTAATGTTTGTGGTGTGCCACGTGTTGTAATGACAAATGCAATGCATATGTCTGTTATATACCAGTTGGTATGGGATTTCTAAAGGCAGTTCCAATGTTTGTACACCATCTGTTGGAATGACACATGCAATGCATTTTACTACAATAGATGTGCGGTGGGCTGGTGCCCTGCCCGGGGTTTGTTTCCTGCCTTGTGCCCTGTGTTGGCTGGGATTGGCTCCATCAGACTCCCGTGACCCTGTAGTTAGGATATAGCGGGTTGGATAATGGATGGATAGAAACACTGATATGATGCTTTTTACCTCTTCGGAGATTTAAATAAAGAATAATGATTGACGCTTTCTCCTGCCTGTGTTTTATTGCTTAAATATTGGGGCATTCCAGTGCGGGGGGGGGGGGGGGGGGGTCCTGTATTCATAATTTTCTTCCACATTCTCTAATGTACATAATATAAAAATAGAATCCTGGCTTTCTAGTTTACTCCTCAAATATCCATCCCCATATCTGAGTCTCCGAGGAAGTCGAGGGGAGAGCACTCGTGACTTTTCTGCTCCTCTCCTAATTCACAGTCTCAGAGTTCAGTAACTAAGCACTGCACTCCAGGCACTCTTGTGCTGCGCTTAACTGTATGTGACAAATCAAATTTGATTTGAAAATGGGTGTCTAGATCGTTTTTTGGTTTTCTTCAAGCCAGTTAAAAGGCGCTATAATATCGATTCCTGGTACTTAAAACCCTGCGCCTCATCTGCTGAGCACTGCAGGCTCCTCTGCCAAGCCGCTCTCTGTTTTTATTTTCCTCTAATTATTAGCCACCTCTGCTGACAAGTGACAGCACCTTGACACCTCGCTGGGATTTATTGCTGGAAATGATGAAATCCTGCAGTCCCACGCTATCAGCGATGTGACTGAGATACGGCTTTACACCGTGGGAATGATAAAAAAAAAAAAAATGAACACAAAACATGCCAGGCTGGCGTCATTGTGGGGGCCTGGCATGGTCCATTGGGATTTTGTCACCCTGCAGGAGTGCTAATGGTGACGAGGGCCACGGACTCTGAGCTCTTTTGTTTTATCCACTGGGGAGACAATCAGATTAAGCAAGCTGGGAGATCTTTCGATAAAGCAGTGCTGAACTGATCATTCACTTCGAAAGTCTCGAGATGACCACTTTGATTCATGTTTTCTTCTAGTTAAGTTTAGTTATTTGCAATGGTGATGGACAGGTGGACAGACGAGATTAGACAGGAGTCCCCATGGACTGTGATGTTTGCTGATGACATTGTGATCTGTAGTGAGAGTAGGGAGCAGGTGGAAGAGACCCTGGAGAGGTGGAGAGGAATGAAGGTCAGTAGGACCACCGAGACAGCATACATGTGTGTGAATGAGAGGGAGGTCAGTGGAATGGTGAGGATGAGGGGAGTGGAGGAGGTGAAGGTGGAGGAGTTTAAATACTTGGGATCAACAGTACAGAGTAATGGAGATTGTGGAAGAGAAGTGAAGAAGAGAGTGCAGGCAGGGTGGAGAAGAGTGTCAGGAGTGATTTGTGACAGACAGGTATCAGCAAGAGTGACAAGGAAGGTCTACAGGATGGTAGTGAGACCAGCTATGTTATATGGGTTGGAGATGGTGGCACAGGAGACTGGAGGTGGCAGAGTTAAAGATTTGCCTTGGGTGTGACGAGGATGGACAGGGTTAGAAATGAGGAAATTAGAGGGTCAGCTCAGGTTGGACGGTTGGAAGACAAAGTCAGAGAAAAAGAAGAAGATGAGTCACAAAGTAATTGACAAGTGAACAACAAATAGAAGAACAGGACCTGCCGAAAACCTTAAACCTAACCCTTGGATTAACCAAAGCTGGTTAGGTGTCCACCTCAATGGTGCTGAAGCAGATTAGGCAGCACGGGCACCCTCAGCCCCCCTCCAAAAAAAAAGCCACTTGGAGTCTCAGGACAGGTAGCAGAATCAGGCTTTATTACATGATGCACACACGGTCCCAGTTCAGATGAACTGAGCGTCCATACTTTTATTACAACCCATTCCTCGTCCTCGTCTGACTCCCAATCACCTGCCTCCAATTAGGTCCATCAGTATTTCCCAGCCCAATGAGAACAGTGCTTCATCCTGCTCGTCACGCCCACTTGGCAGGTCTTCTCCATTACCTAATGCCCATCACCTGGCCCTGCGTCCATCATCAGGCTGAAACTCTCCAACATCACTCTTTACCCTGTGCAGATGTCCGAGACCTGTTTATTGTTGGAATCAGGTGGACCCCCACATAAGATACTTGACCACTCAAATGAACATCATCTTGTTGCACACACCACAGCAGGCTAGAGGTCTAGGTAGCTCAATCTCTAAGACAGGAGCGCTGTTTCTTATTAAAGACACTTTCCTTGGCTTTGTCATCCCCTCATGTTAGTGTCCAGGCGGGCAGACAGGGAGGCAGAGGCCCAGCCGCGCCACGTGAAGGCAAGCAGCCTATTTGCCTTTCTCTCGTAGTTAAAAGTCTCAATGGCTGGATTTCTTAAAACAATGGCCTGCTTAGCCCTCTAAAAGCACTCCGTGTCCTCGACTTGAAGCTTAGCAGCAAGATATTGGGGGCTTGCAGGTGGCAAAGAGAAAAATAATACAATTTTACGATTTAACCCTTACTATACTAGCGTGCGGTAAGACACTTTGAATATATGCAAACTTTAAGAATACTAGGGGGCATTGCCCCCTGCTCACTTCGCTGACCAACCCTCAGGCCTGCACTACTCGCTAGCCTCTTTGTAGGGAAGCGGACGTACAATTTAAACAGATTGTTATTTTAATGGGAATTGTCACATATGCATAATAGAACTAAGTCTTTTACATTACAACGAGTAGTTAACCACATTAAAAAATAGTAAAACGTAATCATTTGAAAGTCAATTACGTTTCACGTTGCGTTATATGATTATACGATTTTGTTCTGTTTGGCTTTGAAATTAACACGCAGATACTTTTTAAATTTACACTTTTACCGTAAAACAATTTTTTGAATTAAATTTTCGGCAATATCGCATTGAATTTTGATTCCGTGTTTGGAGTTTCATCGTGACAACGCAACATATAACTGCCCATGAGTGAATTTCGCTTCTTTCTCTCTATGAAATAAACAACTTTTTTAAACTGCGGTGGGTTGGCGCCCTGCCCGGGCAAAGACAACACAGGAGCGGCTGAGGAACAACTCAGTGAATGTCCATGAGTGGCCCAAGTTGAACCCGGACAGGAATCCCATCAAACATCTCTGGAGAGACCTGAAAATAGCTGTCCACATGTTGGCACACTTAGGTATGGGCAACATGGGCACCTTGCTAAGGGCACCCACACCAAAAAATTCTGAAAGGTGATTAGATCCAGATGTGGTGGGTTGGCACCCTGCCTGGGATTGGTTCCTGCCTTGCGCCCTGTGTTGGCTGGGATTGGCTCCAGCAGACCCCTGTGACCCTGTGTTCGGATTCAGCGATTTGGAAACTGGATGGATGGACTTTTTTGAATGTTTGTCCCTGTGATTTGTTAATTGACTTTACAAAAGCTATTCTAACGGGAAACCGTTAACGTTTTAATACGAATGGCATATCGAGATCTCCTTTGGTGTCTCATGTTATCCCCTGAAGATGGACTTACATGACCTTTCTTGGATACGTCCTTCTTTCTACACCAATTCGTGCAGTGGTAGACTGGACGATGTTAACGGTTGTAGATATTCTTTGTAATATTGTAAGTCGATGTTTTCATTTTCCGCACCACCAACTGTATCTATTGATACGCATTTAACCAATTTGCTGTGTAACCAATCGACATTTTTCACATTAATTCGTTTGACTTCCTCGTTTCTCGGTGCTAGGATTGTCCGTGTACTCATTTCTTCTGTTGATAACCCTATGGGATTAAATTCTTCAATAAGTTTTGGACATAATACATCTTCTTTAATTAGGAACTTAACGTAAAAATTTGTAAGAGCTGAGAGAGTAGGAACTGTCTGTCAAAAGCATTCACACGAATGAGAGGTGTGATTACCTGTAGGCGGGCAGCACGGTGGCGCAGTGGTTAGTGCTGCTGCCTCGCAGTAAGGAGACCCGGGTCCTCCCTGCGTGGAGTTTGCATGTCGTCTGCGTGGGTTTCCTCCCACAGTCCAAAGACATGCAGGTTAGGTGCATTGGCGATTCTAAATTGTCCATAGTGTGTGCTTGGTGTGTGGGTGTGTGTGCCCTGTGGTGGGCTGACGCCCTGCCCAGGGTTTGTTCCTACCTTGCACCCTGTGTTGGCTGGGATTGGATCCAGCAGACCGCCGTGACCCTGCAGTTAGGATATAGCGGGTTGGACAATGACTGACTGACTGATTACCATGGGTGTGCTTGAATATGGTTGAGAAGAGGGCGGGACTTGAAGAAATCTCATGGCCAATGTCTCATCTCATGGGACTTGAAAAAATCTCTTCAAAAGAGTCCTGATTTTTTACATACCGTATTTACTCGTGTACCACGCGCCCTCGTGTAAGACATGCACCTGAATTTTTACAAAGAAAATTGTGAAAAAAATTTGCCCTGTGTACAACGCACATTGAGATTGTATAGGAAGTGTTTAGGGCATGTTTTCTGCGAAATGCACTTCTGTTTTTGTTGCATGATGAAAGAGAGAGAGCGCGCGTGAGCAAACGAGAGAGAGAGAGCACACGTGAGCGAACGAGCGAGAGCGAGAGAGAGAGAGAGAGAGAGAATAAGCGAGAGAGAGAGTGCACGTGAGCAAATGAGCAAGAGCGAGAGAGAGAGCACGTGCGAACAAGCAAGAGAGAGAGAGAGCATGCACACAAGTGAACGAGAGAGAGAGAGAGAGACAGAGAGAGAGAGAGAGCATGCACACAAGTGAACGAGAGAGAGAGAGAGACAGAGAGAGAGAGAGCGCGTGCGAACGAGTGAGCAAGAGAGAGCGTACGCAAGTGAATGAATGAGAGAGAGAGAGAGAGAGAGAGAGCGTGTGAGCGAACGAGAGAGAGAGAGAGCGCGCATGAGCAAATGAGCGAGAGAGAGAGAGCGCGCGAGGGAGCGAATGAGAGAGAGAGAGAGAGAGCGTGTGCGCAAGTGAATGAGTGAGAGGGAGAGAGAGAGAGAAAGAGCGTGCGTGCAAGCGAACGAGAGAGAGAGAGAGAGAGAGAGTGCGTGTGAGTGAATGAGCGAGAGTGAGAGAGTGCATGCGAACGAGCAAGAGAGAGAGAGAGAGAGCGTGAGCAAATGAGCGAGAGCGCGCGCGCGAGCGAATGTGAGAGAGAGAGAGAGAGAGAGAGAGAGAGAGAGAGAGAGAGAGCGCGAACAAGCAGAAGAAGTAAACATTACAGAAAAAAATTTCCTCGTGTATGACACGCACCTTATTTTCTAATGCTAATTTTCGGGAAAAAATGTGAGCGTGATACACGTGTAAATACGGTAATAGAGACATACTGTTCTCTAATGGTCAGGGGCTTCTTGGCTTCCCACTTGATCGACCTTGCCTGCTGTGGCCATGTCTGCCTTCTGAGGACGACGACTGCCTGATCCAACGCTGGATGCATTTTGCATGAGAAAGGAAATGAGCCGTGGGGGGGAGAGCCCGCTAAGTAGCATGTGATCTCGTGGAGCCAGACGTAATCCTCAACCCGAGGGAACTCGTTAGAAAGGTTTGTAATAAATTGCAGAGGAATCTGCTGCTGCCAAGGCTCCGCCCACAGGGTTTCTTCCTAAAACACCCGCTGCCCCCTAATCCTCCAGTCCGTGCACTTTAAACCGCCAGAGTTTCAGCGCAGAACGAAAATGAAGTGAGAGAAAGAAAACCCAAAGCAAAACTTGCTGTGGTCACCTGAGGAGCTCATTAGCACATGGACAACAGAAGCTTAACGATTTATTTGCATATTGTGTCACACACATGTGAGTAGGGGACAGTTAAATGAGTGTATGTTCCTACTGGTCCAGGGGTTGGCGCTTTCCTCTAACTCTTCTTTTCTTTTCCCATAGAACAATCGATGAACCTTCAACGTTAAACTACTTACGGTCCTCAGAAGTCAACCTAACATCACTTCCTGTTCCGGCCCTCAAGGACCGCCTCCCTTTGATGTCATTTCCAGATCCAGAATGCCACACCCAATTGCGTCACTTTCATTGTGTCACTTCCTGTTTCCGATTTTATCTGACGGCCATTTTTCTCTGTTAATTCAATTCCGTTTTGGACACCTACTTTTTGTTCCGGTTAACGGGGTGCGCCCCCATCTCTTCTTACGCGTTTTCTTACAATCGTAACAAGCACGGCAACAGAACAGACACACGTAGACCACTGCAGGACTTGGCTCCGCACGTTTGAGAAGTGCTTCTGTCTGCTTCAATACCCTTCTGTAGTTTAGATCAGCGTTGTGGTCTCTCTAAATACAACGTGTTAAACCGCTGCCGCCATATTCTAGCACGGTGTCACGTCCCTCCACTGGCTGGTGTTCAAATACAGGCTTTATGTCTCGTTTGCTCATTTCTGATTTCCTTGATTCTTTACTTTCCATGTGTTTTGTTGGTGGTCCCCCAAGAGGCGGGAGTAACCTGCCAATCACTGCCAAGAACTGCCTTCTAAATCCAGAGGCGACTTGCGCATTTCCTGACGGTTCATTGTGAATGTGCTCTGGAGTTGCTGAGTTACCCGTGTTTTGCTGGTGCTTGTGACTTTTTGGAATTTTGACCTTCTTTGCTATTTTTTCGATCCGATTCTTTGTTTGACTGGGATTGCCTTTGTTTAGAGGCTTTTCCCCTTTGCCTCTGTGCTCCACAGAGCTTCATTGGAATTGTAGAATAAATCTTTCATTTTATAAAGATTCGGCACCTGCCCTTATTTGTAGCCGGGGTTTGACGGTGCTATTCCCCCTCTAGTGGTCCACTGTATGAACTTCTAATAGAGGGGCTGGCGCTTCAACTGTGGCTTTGTTAGCGAATCCCGAGGCCATGGCAAGTGGGGTCAATCACTGATGCGGAGGTCCCCATCTGTCCGAATGTTTGTGACTTACTGGTAATTCACTCAGGAGGTCATCAGTGGTCCTCCAGCACATCACTAACTTTAGCCCTTAGTGCTCATTTAATGCTGATGGTTGAACATTGGGGTCGGGGTGGAGGGGGGGGTTACCCCTTAGAGTTTACCTTGGTCAAAGAAGGGAGGGTGGGAGGTGGTTGGGTCCCCCTGTCTATCTTCACACCAGTCCACCAGAGAGCATAACAACGGGATGGAGGGCTGCCATCTCAAGGATGCTGGAGATCATGAGATGTGGTGGTGCTGATCCTCTAGAAGGTCAGGGGGGCTGGGTACCTAAGAAGCACCTGAAGGTGCCCCCCCCCCCCCCCCCCCCCACCACCAAGCACCACGATGCCACTGTGTTCCTCCATAACAGCCGATCATTCTAAGATGCAGCGTCAGGCAGAATCAGACACACACCGAAATGTGGCTGAGATGAGGGGGCCATCAGCGGCACTGCAGTTACTCAGGGGGGCCGCCTTGGGCAGAGCGTCATGCCGCTAACTCACTTTACACCTTCTGTGGTGTCACTTTTAACTCCGAACAAAATGAAGTCTCGCTCATCTTTAATGAGAAACAGAAAAAGTGATAGTGAGCCTAATTAGACTCGAAACCAAAAGGCCTCACTAGCAAAGTACACCAGAAAGAGAAGGGCAGCCATGCAGTGGACCGGGGACGTCGTCAGACCCTTCACTTTCTACGCACTTTACTGTATTGGGCTTTTTCTTTTAAATGGATGAATTTTTGCCATTATTGCCCACCAATCCAAACTCAGTAACCCATAATGAGAACGTGAAAACCTGCCATGACGGGTCATTGAGCGTAGACTGATGGGCAAAAATGGGAAAATTCATCCATTTAAAGGTAAACGTGGACAGAAAGTGAGGGGGTCTGAAGACTTTCTGAACTGCTAATCGAGGGGCTCGAGCTCCAACTGCAGCTTTGTTAGCCAGTCCCGAGGCCACAGCGAGTTGGGGGGTCAGTCACTGATATGGAGGTCCCCATCTCGATCGTTTTACGGTCTGTGGCTTACCGCACTTTTTAATTCTAGTGCTATGGGGGTCTTTTCTTAAATGAAAGGAATTCTCTCTTTAGCAGGCAGCACAACTTATATTGCCGATTGTGTTGATATTTGCTGAGTGCTTTGTTACGGACACGTTCTGTAAAATATTCACAATACAACTGTGTGTGTCAAACACAGACATTACTCAACCACTGGAGGGGAGCAGGCAGTGAGTCACAGGATTATTATTATTATTATTACTGTTCTAGAGATCTGTTACTCCATTCGTTTAAGGCACAATACAAAAATAAGGCCATTAATGCTCCACGACCTTAGTTAGTCAGGCATAAGCATGGTGGTCAGGGCTTATGGAGACCCCAGGGTGTCGTCAGTGTCCTCTATACTTGAGCAGATGAGCGAGGCGTGCGGTTTAATAAGGAGACACGGCGGAATATTCTGGAAACCACGAGCAGGTCGTCTTCACTCCTCCGACGACTTGTTACGCTGCAAACAGGAGAGAGAAGAAAAAACGAAAAGTGACTCAAATGAACGCAGATTTGTGCAGATATCCTGAAGTGGTGTTCCTGCTTGAAAAATGAAGAATTAAATAGAAAAATAAAAACAGAGAGAAATACAGTACAGCACCCTCCATAATGTCTGAGACAGACGCACCTTTTTACCTCGATTTCCCCCCTCTGTTGCGCAGTTTAAAATTACAAATCAAACAATTCACACAATTCATCAATAAGAGCACAATGCAGACTTTCAATTAAGGCCTTTAAATACATTTTGGTCTCACGAAGTAGAAAAATAGAAAACACTTGTAGCCTTAAAGTCTGCAATGTGCAAGACATTATGGAGGGCAATATACAATGTATGTATATATATATATATATATATATATATATATATATATCATGTATAATATTATGTTTATCCACCCATCCATTCATTATCCAACCCACTGAATCCGAACACAGGGTCACGGGGGTCTGCTGGAGCCAATCCCAGCCAACACAGGGCACAAGGCAGGAACCAATCCCGGGCAGGGTGCCAACCCACCGCAGGACACACACAAACACACCCACACACCAAGCACACACTAGGGCCAATTTAGAATCGCCAATCCACCTAACCTGCATGTCTTTGGACTGTGGGAGGAAACCGGAGCACCCAGAGGAAACCCACGCAGACACGGGGAGAACATGCAAACTCCACGCAGGGCGGACCCGGGAAGCGAACCCAGGTCCCCAGATCTCCCAACTGCGAGGCAGCAGCGCTACCCACTGCGCCACCGTGCCGCCCTATTATGTTTATATATATATATATATATATATATATATATATATATAAATACATATATTGTCATATATACACAACATATATATACAGTATATATAATTATAGATACAGTCATATGAACAAGTTTGGGAGCCCCTCTTAATTCTTTGGATTTTTGTTTCTCATTGGCTGAACTTCCTTTTAATATCTGACATGCCTTATGGACACAGTAGGATTTCAGCAGTGACATTAAGTTTATTGGATTAACAGAAAATATGCAACATGCATCATAACAAAATTAGACAGGTGCATAAATGTGGGCACCCCGACAGAGATATGACATCAATACTTAGTTGAGCCTCCTTTTGTCCTCTAGACACTGTCCTCCTATAGCCTCTGATGAGTGTCTGATTCTGGATGGAGGTATTGTTGACCATTCTTCATACAAAATCTCTCCAGTTCAGTTCAGTTTGATGGACAGCCTGCTTCAAATCATCCCATAGATTTTCTCTGATATTCAAGTCAGGGGACTGTGACGGCCATTCCAGAACATTGTACTTCTCCCTCTGCGTGAATGCCTTTGTAGATTTCCAACTGTGTTTTGGGTCATTGTCTTGTTGGAATATCCAACCCCTGCGTAACTTCAACTTTCTGACTGATGCTTGAACATTATCCTGAAGAATTTGTTGATATTCGGTTGAATTCATCTGACCCTCAACTTTAACAAGGGTCCCAGTCCCTGAACTAACCACACAGCCCCACAGCATGATGGAACCTCCACCAAATTTGACAGTAGGTAGCAGGTGTTTGTCTTGGAATGCGGTCTTCTTCTTCCACCATGCAAAGTGCTTTTTGTTTGGACCAAATAACTCAATTTGTGTCTCGTCAGTCCAAAGCACTTTGTTCCAAAATGAATCTGGCTTGTCTAAATGAGCATTGGCATACAACAAGCGACTCTGTTTGTGGCGTGAGTGCAGAAAGGGCTTCTTTCTCATCACCTTGCCATACAGATGCGCTGAATTGTAGAATGATGTACAGATACACCATCTGCAGCAAGATGTTCTTGTAGGTCTTGAGGTGATCTGTGGGTTGTCTGTCACCATTCTCACAATCCTGCTCATATGCCACTCCTGTATTTTTCTTGGCCTGCCAGACCTGCTGGGTTTAACAGCAACTGTGCCTGTGGCCTTCCGTTTCCTGATTCCATTCCTTACAGTTGAAACTGAGAGATTAAACCTCTGAGATGGCTTTTTGTAGCCTTCCCCTAAACCAGGAGACTCAACAATCTTTGTTTTCAGATCTTTGGAGAGTTGCTTTGAGGATCCCATACTGTCACTCTTCAGAGGAGAGTCAAAGGGAAGGAAGCACAACTTGTAATTGACCACCTTAAATCCCTTTATATCTCATGATGGGACACACCTGTCTATGAAGTTCAAGGCTTAATGAGCTCATCACACCAACCAATCAGCATTGAGCAGTGACAGGCATTCAAATCAGCACAATGACAAGGGGACACACATTTGTGCACAGCCAGTTTTTCACATTTGATTTAATTTCATACAACTAAATACTGCGTCACTCAAAATCTTAGTTCAGAAAACACCGCAGTACTCCTAGGAAATGCAAGACAGACCACTGTTATCTTTATTGGTGAAAGGAGAGTCAATTATCATGCAGGCTGGGAGGGGGGTCCCAAACTTTTTCATATAACTGTATATACATATACAATGTATCTATAAATATATATCCATTATATACACAAATATATATATATATTATGTATAATATTATGTATATATATATATATATATATATATATATATATATATATATATATAAATACATATATTGTCATATATACACAACATATATATATATATATATATATAATTATAGATATATACATATACTATACTGCAGTGGGTTGGCACCCTGCCCGGGATTGGTTCCTGCCTTGTGCCCTGTGTTGGCTGGGATTGGCTCCAGCAGACCCTGGTGACCCTGTGTTCGGATTCAGAGGGTTGGAAAATGGATGGTTGGATGGATGGACATATACTATATATATATATATATATATATATATATATATATATATATATATCTATAATAATAAAAGGCAAAGCCCTCACTGACTGACTGACTCACTCACTCACTGACTGACTGACTGACTCACTCATCACTAATTCTCCAACTTCCCGTGTAGGTGGAAGGCTGAAATTTGGCAGGCTCATTCCTTACAGCTTACTTACAAAAGTTAGGCAGGTTTCATTTCGAAATTCAAAGCGTAATGGTCATAACTGGAACATATTGTTTGTCCATACACCGTAATGGAGGAGGCGGAGTCACGTATCGCGTCATCACGCCTCCTACGTAATCACGTGAACTAAAAACAAGGAAGAGATTTACAGCACGAGTCACACGCGGGAACGAAGGTAAATGACGTTAATTTTTGACTGTCTTTTAATACTGTGTAAGCATACATATTAACACATGTGCAATTAAACGTGTGCATTTACGGGGTGATTTCTCAGGCTTAAAAGCTCGCCTTTTACTAACAAGGTAAATGCAAAACTATTTTCAATCAGTTTATTGAAACACTCCCGTTAAGGATTGCAATAACATATTCGCGAGATAAAAGAACGAAGTAGGGGGAAATGGAGGAACAGCCGCAAACAGCGAAGAGCAAAAAATTAATTAAACAATTGAGAACGGAGCGAGTTAAGCATACAAGCATGTTCATAAGGGAAACAAAGCACGGTGTAAAACGTAAGTTTAAATTAAGTTTATAGAAACGCTCCCGCTGCGGATTGCAATAACATATTCGCGAGATAAAAGTTTAATGAGAAGACACGAGGTATAAACGAACCACACGCCGTGGCGCAACGTTAGGGGCAACAGTTTCAACCATTCTATGATCTGCTTCTCGCAACTGAAAGACGGCACATGGCGGATGTTAGCCGACTTGCTGACCGCAACGTTAGGGGCTTCAACTATGGCGCTGACGCCACATCTCAGTGCCAACACTTTGCAGACTGTACTTAAAAGACACGCCCTCCTCACTGGACAGTTAAAAACACCAATCAAACTAACGATGACATCAAGTATTACCCAATCAAAAGTAGGAAAGGAGGCATCTTCATAAAATGCGTGTGGGATGATTTGCATGAGACGCTGCTTTAAAAAAAAAATGATAAAAAAAATACGGGATAAACCCCTCCTTTAACCGTCACCTTATCGTGGTGGAGGGGTTTGCGTGTCCCAATGATCCTAGGAGCTCTGTTGTCCGGGGCTTTATGCCCCTGGTAGGGCCACCCAAGGCAAACTGGTCCTAGGTGAGGGATGAGACAAAGAGCGGTTAAACAAACCTCCTATGACGAAAAACAATTTTGGACGGCGTTTTCCCTTGCCTGGACGCGGGTCACCGGGGCCCCACTCTGGAGCCAGGCCTGGAGGTGGGGCTCGATGGCGAGCGCCTGGTGGCCGGGCCTGCACCCATGGGGCTCGGCCGGGCACAGCCCGAAGAGGCAACGTGGGTCCCCCTTCCCATGGGCTCACCACCTATAGGAGGGGCCAAGGAGGTCGGGTGCAGTGTGAGTTGGGTGGTGGCCGAAGGCGGGGACCTTGGCGGTCCGATCCTCGGCTACAGAAACTGGCTCTTGGGACGTGGAATGTCACCTCTCTGAAGGGGAAGGAGCCTGAGCTAGTGCGCGAAGTTGAGAGGTTCCGGCTAGATATAGTCAGACTCACCTCGACGCACAGCTTGGACTCTGGAACCAATCTCCTTGAGAGGGGCTGGACTCTCTACCACTCTGGAGTTGCCCCCGGTGAGAGGCGCCGAGCAGGTGTGGGTATACTTATTGCCCCCCAACTTGGAGCCTGTACATTGGGGTTTACCCCGGTGGACGAGAGGGTAGCCTCCCTTCGCCTTCGGGTGGGGGGACGGGTCCTAACTGTTGTTTGTGCGTATGCACCGAACAGCAGTTCGGAGTACCCACCCTTTTTTGGAGTCCCTGGAGGGTGTGTTAGAGGGCATACCTTCTGGGGACTCCCTCGTTCTGCTGGGAGACTTCAATGCTCACGTGGGCAATGACAGTGAGACCTGGAAGGGCGTGATTCGGAGGAATGGCCCCCCTGATCTGAACCCGAGCGGTGTTTTGTTATTGGACTTCTGTGCTCGTCATGGATTGTCCATAACGAACACCATGTTCAAGCATAGGGGTGTTCATATGTGCACTTGGCACCAGGACACCCTAGGCCTCAGTTCGATGATCGACTTTGTGGTCGTGTCGTCGGACTTGCGGCCACATGTCTTGGACACTCGGGTGAAGAGAGGGGCGGAGCTGTCAACTGATCACCACCTGGTGGTGAGTTGGCTTCGATGGTGGGGGAGGATGCCGGTCAGGCGTGGTAGGCCCAAACGTGTTGTGAGGGTCTGCTGGGAACGTCTGGCAGAGCCCCCTGTCAGAAGTAGCTTCAACTCCCACCTCCGGCAGAACTTCGACCACATCCCGAGGGAGGTGGGGGACATTGAGTCCGAATGGGCCATGTTCCGTGCCTCTATTGTTGAGGCAGCTGACCGGAGCTGTGGCCGTAAGGTGGTCGGTGCCTGTTGTGGCGGCAATCCCCGAACCCGCTGGTGGACACCGGCGGTGAAGGATGCCGTCAAGCTGAAGAAGGAGTCCTACAGGACCCTTTTGTCCTGTGGGACCCCGGAGGCAGCTGATAGGTACCGGCAGGCCAAGCGAAATGCGGCTTTGGTGGTTGCTGAGGCAAAAACTCGGGCGTGGGAGGAGTTTGGGGAGGCCATGGAGAATGACTTTCGGACGGCTTTCGAGGAGATTCTGGTCCACC
Organism: Erpetoichthys calabaricus; assembly: GCF_900747795.2. Taxonomy (NCBI): domain Eukaryota; kingdom Metazoa; phylum Chordata; class Cladistia; order Polypteriformes; family Polypteridae; genus Erpetoichthys; species Erpetoichthys calabaricus. Next base: position 91,527,486 of record NC_041408.2, read on the forward strand.
ATCCGGCGTCTCAGGAAGGGGAAGCAGTGCAGTGTCAACACTGTATATGGTGGGGATGGTGCGCTGCTGACCTCGACTCGGGACGTTGTGGGTCGGTGGGGGGAATACTTCGAAGACCTCCTCAATCCCATTAACATGCCTTCCAATGAGGAAGCAGAGCCTGGGGACTCAGAGGTGGGCTCCCCCATCTCTGGGACTGAGGTCACCGAGGTGGTCAAAAAACTCCTTGGTGGCAGGGCCCCGGGGGTGGATGAGATACGCCCGGAGTTCCTCAAGGCTCTGGATGTTGTAGGACTGTCTTGGCTGACACGCCTCTGCAACATCGCATGGACATCAGGGACAGTGCCTCTGGATTGGCAGACCGGGGTGGTGGTCCCCCTCTTTAAGAAGGGGGATCGGAGGGTGTGTTCCAACTACAGAGGGATCACACTCCTCAGCCTCCCTGGAAAAGTCTATTCAGGGGTCCTGGAGAGGAGGGTCCGTCGGATAGTCGAGCCTCGGATTCAGGAGGAACAGTGTGGTTTTCGTCCTGGTCGCGGAACAGTGGACCAGCTCTATACCCTTAGCAGGGTCCTGGAGGGTGCATGGGAGTTTGCCCAACCAGTCTACATGTGTTTTGTGGACTTAGAAAAGGCATTCGACCGTGTCCCTCGGGGAATCCTGTGGGGGGTACTCCGAGAGTATGGGGGTACCGGCCCCCCTGAGAAGGGCTGTTCAGTCCCTGTACGATCGGTGCCAGAGCTTGGTCCGCATTGCCGGCAGTAAGTCGAACCCGTTTCCAGTGAGAGTTGGACTCCGCCAGGGCTGCCCTTTGTCACCGATTCTGTTCATAACTTTTATGGACAGAATTTCTAGGCGCAGCCAGGGTGTTGAGGGGGTCCGGTTTGGTGGGCTCAGGATTGGGTCACTGCTTTTTGCAGATGATGTTGTCCTGTTTGCTTCATCAGGCCGTGATCTTCAGCTCTCTCTGGATCGGTTCGCAGCCGAGTGTGAAGCGGCTGGGATGAGAATCAGCACCTCCAAATCCGAGACCATGGTCCTCAGCCGGAAAAGGGTGGAGTGCCCTCTCAGGGTTGGTAGCGAGATCCTGCCCCAAGTGGAGGAGTTCAAGTATCTCGGGGTCTTGTTCACGAGTGAGGGAAGAATGGAGCGTGAGATCGACAGGCGGATCGGTGCGGCATCCGCAGTAATGCGGGCGTTGCATCGGTCTGTCGTGGTGAAAAAGGAGCTGAGCCGCAAGGCGAAGCTCTCAATTTACCAGTCGATCTATGTTCCTACCCTCACCTATGGTCATGAGCTATGGGTAGTGACCGAAAGAACGAGATCGCGAATACAAGCGGCTGAAATGAGTTTCCTCCGCAGGGTGTCTGGGCTTTCCCTTAAAGATAGGGTGAGAAGCTCAGTCATCCGGGAGGGGCTCAGAGTAGAGCCGCTGCTCCTCCGCATCGAGAGGAGTCAGATGAGGTGGCTCGGGCATCTGATCAGGATGCCTCCTGGACGCCTCCCTGGTGAGGTGTTCCAGGCACGTCCAACCGGGAGGAGGCCCCGGGGAAGACCCAGGACACGCTGGAGGGACTATGTCTCTCGACTGGCCTGGGAATGCCTTGGGATTCTCCCGGAAGAGCTAGAAGAAGTGGCCGGGGAGAGGGAAGTCTGGGCATCTCTGCTCAAGCTGCTGCCCCCGCGACCCGACCTTGGATAAGCAGGAGACAATGGATGGATGGATGGAAATACGGGATAAATCCCGTCCAGTATTGATTCAAAACGGGACGCGCAATTTATGTGAATGTATGTATGTATATATCTATGTCTATATATATATATGTAGATATGTAAATTTGTATATGTATATATATGTTTATGTGGATGTGTATATACGTATGTATATGGGATTAATAAAGTATCTATCTATCTATCTATCTATCTATCTATATGTACATATGTGTATATGTAGATATGTATATATATATGTATATATATGTTTATGTGTGTGTGTGTGCATATTATATATATAAAAGACAGCAACACTCATAACAATGACAACACAATTACATTGACAATCATGTTACGTTATTTTTAAAATGTTTCCTTTACTTTTTCATAACCTCTTTAACACACTACTTCTCCGCTGCGAAGCGCGGGTATTTTGCTAGTATATATATATATATATATATATATATATATATATATAAATACATATATTGTCATGCATGTGCATTTGTGGACCACCCTTTGGGCTGTTCTGAGGTAAATACTTCTGCCCCAAGTCGAGAGGGGGCGCTGGCGCTAACCCAATCATCCATTTCTCCCTCCATAGTGCTAAGAAATTGCCCAGTGAGGGTAACTGACTCCGCCCCTTCCACTTTCCTCACTACATATCCCACAGTTCCCAGAAGGAAGCATCTCTCAGTATGAGAAGGCAGCGCAGGACGGAGCTCTTTTCCGCCATTCCTCATGAGGACCCTACTTTTCTGTTTATTTGGTACCAATAAGTGCATGTTTTTGTTGAACTCTACCTTATTAAACCGGGGGCAACCAGAGTGGTGCCCCAGCATTTTCACTTTTGTAGACCAGCAGTTCTTGCAATGACCACTGTACAGTGTGAGCAGAGCGGACTGCTCCACACACACACACAGGTCTTTCATTTATATATGTCTAATATACAGCATATATATATATATATATATATATATATATATATATATATATATATATATATATATATATATATATACACACAACATAAATATATATATATATATGTAATTGTGTGTGTGTGTGTGTGTATGTGTGTGGAGCAGTCCGCTCTGCTCACAGCCACTAGATGGCGCCTGCATACACTTTTACATTTTTTCAGACCTTCCCCGCCCCTCACTTCTCACTACGATAGACGTGTGTGCAGCAAATGCCACCACACAAGAACCACTTTGTGCTAATGACACAGATGAAGAGTAACACAGCGTCGAAAACAAAGCAACGTGCAAGTGAAACACCTCAGCAGCAGAAGGAAAGGATTGAAGTTTTGACTAAAGACATTGTCTATCTGGCGTATTATATTGTTTTAATTACTGTTTGAGTTATCGTATCTGAAGCTGATTTCCAAAATTTGCACACAAACTTGATGTTAGCACGTCATTCGAACTGCGACAATTCGCTGAGTGACTATGCACACGTCTAAATCAAACGGTAATTAAAATAATACTACACAGCAAAACCAATCCAGACCTGTCGTGACTGGTCTACAGACGTGCTGCGTTCCCCACCACAGTAATGTGTTTTTAATCTGAACTCCCACTCTCTTGCTATATCACAATTCTGGGAACTTTTTGACTGCCCCTCTTATATTCAGTATATACAGTGTGTATATATATATATATATATATATATATATATATATATAATGGCACACACATGCCTTCAGGGTGTGTCGACTTGTAATTCCACCCCAAACCACAGGTTGGCACTGCCATATAATGCGTCTCTTCTCCTTGCCCCTGCCACCTAGCGCTGCCTGATGAGGACAGACTGACCGGCAGCTCCTTTACCTGACGTGACTTTCTTGGCTGTCTGCTCTTCTCCCTCCGTTATGTGGAGCTCAGCGTGTAAGCGTTTGCCATCTCCCTCTCGGTGGAGCCGCTGGAGCTTCGAGTCCCTCGTGTTGTCCATTCCAAGCCGAGTGCTGAGCCCCCTGACTCTGCTAACAAGCTGAGAGGACAAGAAACAGTAAAACAAACAAACATCCCAGTGAGTCCTCGGTGGTGGACGGCTAGTAAAGACACGAGGTTACCAGAGCTGATAACACGCACAGAGATGCCCGCTATGGCATGTGGGGCTTTTCGTGTTACAAGGTGAACGTTATGACAGAGGAGGCAACCATGAAAGCAGGACTCAGTGGCTTCACGATGGAGGAGTTGCAGTCTTTGGTAATTTCAATTCATTCTCATTTGGGTGTTTAGGGTTGTTTAAGGACACACAGCTCGGAAAAAGAAAAAGCAACAAGAATTGGAGTTCATGAAAGTCACCTGATAAATGCCGCTGAAAGCCAAAATTGTCCATCAAATCAGCCGCTTCCAGAATTTCATTTGCTCAAAATTTAGGAAATGCGCTGCAACCCCCAAAGCCCATTTGCAAAGCGGCACATCGCTTCCATCTTTCTCACTCCGACTTAATTTGATTTGAAGATCAAACTCAGGCGCTCTCCCTCCTCTCTAAAACGAGGGGGTATTTGAAAGACAGAAGACCCTCGGAGAAAGATGAAAGGTGCCAAGAGAGAAATGCCATCTGCATAAATACACTCCTCAAACATTGTCTGAGGGAAAACAGTTTTGATGACGGCTTTGCAAAAGACGGAGAATGAGACTCTGGGAAAAAAGCGTGTAATGAGCAGAAGGACCACCGTCACCGATCACACGCGGCACGGCGGCTCAGATCCCATCAAGCAGTGAACTCATTGCTTAATAGCAAAAGGATTTTCTTTCCGGTTATGCTCAGCGCATTTGCTACTTTTTCTAAAATTTTCCATTAAACTTGTTGGGATTTAACTTTAGGTTTTTCCATCATAAAAGTTATTTTGGTCTTTTAATACACACAAGATATATGATCCATCTACAACAAATCCAATATAGAAGCAAAGTTTTTAAACCGCGTCTCACACACATGCCAGGGGATCACCTTCAGGGCTTAAGTGAGGCAAGTGAAGCAAGCAATGCCACCCCGAACCGAGAGGGGGCACCGTCACCAACTGTCCTCTCTTGTCCAATCAAACTACCAAGAACAGCCCCAGTCACAGCAAATGACTCCGCCCCCAGATCTTGGAGACAACCCGGCCCCACCCCTTCTGGTCGTGATCCAATTAAAGTGGGCGTGTCCAGAGGGTGAAGTCTCAGTCCGACCAAAGACACAGAAGTGGAAAGAACTCCTGAGCTCCCTGAGGCCACAAGCGATTTTGCTTTGTTATTTTTTAGAGCCTCGATTGGCCGACTTTTGTGTCGTTTGCCAGCAGTCATACGTTTGTGTTACTAACATTAAGTGGGGATCTCCGGCGGCCTCCCTAATGTTTATTGTGGGCTCCTCAACTATTCCTGGTTGTGACACCCTGCTTTATAAAATGAAGGTCACAGATCAGCCCATCTGCAGCAGCAGCGTGTCTGTCATTTGAGCTCAGTTTCTGTCAGTCCGTCTACCCAGAGACAAAGACAACAGACAGACAGACAGACAACCTGGAAGAGCAGAATGAGAAGAAAAGAGAGATGGGAAAGGCACTATATAATAATAGATAGATAGATAGATAGATAGATAGATAGATAGATAGATAGATAGATAGATAATTTCAGTGTAGTCGGCAGGATAGCTAGATGGATAGATATGAAAGGCACTATATAACAGATAGATAGATAGATAGATAGATAGATAGATAGATAGATAGATAGATAGATAGATAAAGAAAGGGTAAATGCATTTTATTCTGCAGTTAATGGACACACCGTCTGACTGTGCCGATTTCACATGAAGAGGCGGGCAGACCAATCAGGAGCCTCCATGCTGCCACGGAGATAATAGCCCCTCCCACCTGCAGCCAATTGTTTTAAAAAGAGCCTGCACGGGATGGGTAGAGAGGGAGGAAGGAACATGTCATACGAACAAAGGGCAATGGAGGTTCAAAGTGAGAATCGAGAGCAAATAAAAAGGTGGTGTGGGGCAAGCATGGTGGGGATCCGGGGTACGACTGCGGGTGCGTGAAGGATGATGGGAGGTGGTCCGACTTAGGATGGTCTGGCTAGCGCTGTGTGTGTGGTGAAGACGGTGGTTGGTGATGAAGATCGCATCAGTTCTCGTTTTCCCCGGTCTCAGAAAGCAAAGGGGTGAGGCGGGCAAATGAAGGGGGAGTTGTGCCGAACTCGTCTCGACTGTGCAATAAGTGTGTTTTAATGGAATCATTTATTACAATTTTTTATTTTGTTTCACCTCCACTCGCACCTTCATTTTTTGGGCGTTTTTATGTTTGGTGGACGATGCCCTGCACTTGGTTTTTGTGTCACACTTTATCATCATCCCCTTTGCTCGGTGGGTTTTGTCGTCAGCTGCCCCGCTCCTCTCAGCTATGATCCTGACGGCGTCGGGTTCAAGAGGCTCCCGTTTATTGAAGAGGGAGGAAGGAGCCGACCTGCACCGTCGCAGTCTGCCTGACAGGTCGTCCATCAGCCGGGACCCACCGTGGGCTCATCCACCTGCGTATATCTGAGCAGACCCCTTAACAGGAATGGCTGGGTGGTACTGGAGAAATTGAAAAACATCATCATCATCATCATCATCCTCGCGTCAAGTTCTCCACACATCTCAAGCAAACAGGATGCACCTGAACGTCATTTGGGGGGCCACACCAACGGGTCAGAATATTTCCCAAAATAAAAACAAAATGTCTTTATTTTATCACGATGGGTAACGGAGTGTAGATTAATATTAGGAAGTAAAGTGTTAGCCGCGTCCATTTCAAATGAAGTCTACAACACAATAAAGCATCTAGACAGTGACGGGGGTCTCCATACATTCTGAATCCGCCATAGGAGGGAGGCTGTTGACATTTTCTGCCCACCCCACTGCCCCAAACGGTATAGCCAAGTGGTGGAGGTTCAGCTTTAGCCCCGTCCGTGGTAAATGGCATCCCAGAATAAGGCAAGATGCCATGACGGCTCTATTATTTGTTCTATTTGCATTCATCTTGGGGGTCACGTGTTTGTCTCCTTGCGCCTAATGAGCAATATACATGCAGAGCATCCGCCGCGATACACAATGGACCCCATAAACCTGCCTCCATGAAATTATGCAGCTTTCCAAATATATTTATTTATTCAATATTCAAATAAAAGGCTCTAATAAAAGCACTGACTAATAAAGCCGTTTCAGCTCCAAAGGGGACAAAAGCCCGCCGTCATCTGCGATTTGACAGAATTCTTTCATTTCTCCTCACAGGCCATTATTTACTTCTGAGAACAATGGACTGCAGTCGCACCGTCCTTCATAAAATCGAGCCGAGGGTCCCTACATTGTGGTGAGTCATCTGAGCTGGAGGGACAACATCAAGAAAATTCAAAACACACTTTTTAAAGGATCCTCCAATTCGGCTGTGTTATCACTCGGTTTGTCAAACTCCATTACTTATAGCGCCTTTCAGTGCAAGCTCGAATCATCCAAATCACGCTTTATATATCCAGCCATTATTACTGCTGCTAAGTTGTGATTCGCTGCTGCCCCAGATGGGCGTAATGTTGGTGCCAACCTGGCATGTCCCATTTATAAGCGAGAAAATGTGTATACGGCAAAAAAACAGGAAAATGCACACATCAAAAAAAGAAATCTGATTTATGCAACCGGGCATATGCAAATTCATATGCAAATTCACATTTATAAATCACAATCACCTTGTAAACGCTCCTCAAACCCCGCCTCTTTGCCACCCGGAAACAACCATATATGGACTATGCTAATCAGCTTGATACATATGCAAACGTGATGCTGCAGGCCTTCATTGGCTGGTAGGGCAGCGTCCCCCCTGACACATCCAGACAACGTCCCCCCCCACCCCGGGGCATCTTTCCTGTATGTGAGGAGTCCTGTGGTGCGCCCCGCATGGCCTTGAAGTGGGGGGGTGGGGTGGGGGTTTCATGGGAGCGCATAAGGTGCCAGCATCTGAGCGGGTAGCCACTATCACCTGGCAAATGTGATGACGTGATTGCTGTTAAAATGACTTGTATAGGCCATTTTTATGAAGATTCATATTTAATATTTTGATAGTTGTTTCTAAATTGTCATTTAAGAATTAATAGTGACTTAAAAATGAAGAGGCTTTCTTCATGTAAGCCAAAGCGAGTTCCTTCACCCACCGTACTTTATGATAGCCAATGTAAGGGCTGCTTTGGAAGTGAAATTTATGGTTGTGGGGTTGGGAGCAGACATTGAACCGCTTTGGTAAGGAGCTTCGTTATAAGTGTGCTTGGGCATTGCATGAGCCTTTAAGACGCCCCCCCCCCCACCCAAAGGGAAGGCCATAAACTGCTGGCAGGGACAGACCACATCTGAACAAAGCAACTATGAGATGGGTTGTACCTGAGCACTTCATTGGCGAGTGACCCAGGAAGGGACAAGCAGACAAATCCTATTGGTCATGGGAACTGCGTTGTGGCTGAAATAGGACTGGATGAACCAATGGTGCTGCCTGCAGCCACTCGTCCAGGATTTGAGATTAGAATGTCACATGGTGGGCACCATCTGGACCTCCTCTCTCTGCCATGACTCCATGATGAAGACACCTCTATCTTGGCAGTCATATTGAGGCAGAAATACAACCTCTCTCTCTCGCTCTAAATGATATAGTGCCTTTGACTATCTATATCTTATATAGCAACTTTCAACATCTACCTATCCATCTCTAAATTATATAGTGCCTTTCCTATCTATCTACCTATCTATCTATCAGTTATATAATGCCTTACACATCTATCTATTTTATAATGCTCTTCCCTATCTATTTATGCCTAAGTTATATAGCTGTCTTTCTATCTGTGATATAGTGCCTTTATCTATCTACTGCGAAAAGTAAGTATAACATAAGAGTGCTGGGTCCAAAGCTTGCAGACCCTATATACCTGTACTTAGCAAGAGCACAAAGCCAAGAAATGTTATAAAGTTAATTGGAGGGTGTTGGCGCCCTCTGGTGTCACAAGTCAGGAGTAAAGCTACAGGAAGTGTCTGCTCACTGCCACATCAACTGGTCAACTGACCCTGTTGGTTGAATCACTTGAGTTTTTGTCCCTGCTTCCAGAAAAAGTGTAGTCAGAGATGGAGGTGGAAATTACATCAGACTTCCTCCTCCTTTTGTTTCTCCAGCCTACAGCAGAAAACTGAAAATGAAAAATAAATGTGTTGTCACTCCACCAATACCCACGTATGCCCTTAAATTACTCACTGTAAGAGATTCACCAAGACTGCATGTGTAAAATTATCTATTATATAGTGCCTTTCACATCTATATCTATCTATCTATCATTCACTATATAGTGCCTTTTATTCTATCTATCTGTCATTATATAGTGCCTTTCACTATCTATCTATATTTCTATCATTATATAATGCCTTTCACTCTATCTATCCATCTATCTATCAATCATTATATAATGCATTTTACTCTATCTGTCTATCTATCCAACTATCTAATATAGTGCCTTTCACATCTATCTATCTATCATTATATAGTGCCTTTCACATTTATCTATCTATCACTATATAGTGCCTTTTATTCTATCTATCCATCTGTCATTATATAGTGCCTTTCACTATTTATCTTTATTTCTATCATTATATAGTGCCTTTCACTCTATCTATCTATCATTATATAGTGCCTTTTATTCTATCTATCTATCATTATATAATGCTTTTCACTCTATCTATCTATCTATCTATCTAATATAGTACCTTTCTCTCTATCTATCTATCTCTGTCTATCTATCCAACTATCTAATATAGTGCCTTTCACATCTATCTATCTATCAATCATTATATAGTGCCTTTCACTCTATCTGTCTATCTATCCAACTATCTAATATAGTGCCTTTCACATATATCTATCTATCCAACTATCTAATATAGTGCCTTTCACATCTATCTATCTATCAATCATTATATAGTGCCTTTCACTCTATCTATCTATCTATCCAACTATCTAATATAGTGCCTTTCACTCTATCTGTCTATCTATCCAACTATCTAAAATAGTGCCTTTCACTCTATCTGTCTATCTATCTAATATAGTGCCTTTCACTCTATCTATCTATCTATCTATCTATCTATCTATCTATCTATCTATCTATCTATCCAACTATCTAATATAGTGCCTTTCACTCTATCTATCTATCTATCATTATATAGTGCCTTTCACATTTATCTATCATTATATAGTGCTTTTTATTCTATATCTATCATTATATAGTGCCTTTCACTCTATCTATATTTCTATCATTATATAGTGCCTTTCACGTTTATCTATCTATCTTATAGTGCCTTTCACATCTATTTATTTATCCAAATTGAGCCCAGGTAACCGGCCTGGCTGTGTGCTAACAGTCAGAAGGTGATGGATGGACGGATGGATTATCCTCAGGTGAGCCATTTTGGGGGCAGCAGCAGCAGGAGTGCAGACCTGGACAGAGGATCAGAGCCCAGCAGGACTTGGCGTACGTTTCTTAGTTAATGCCAAATGCCATCATTGAAGTGTTTGTGCTCCGCGTGTCACCAACAGATGCTAATTTGCGTCTTATTTTTCGGCAGGTAGAATTGTTTTATTTGCAGCCTCTCTTACTCCTCTCGGCCCCCACTGGGATAAGTGGGCTCAGAAATTGAAAGGTATTTCTCTCATTTCAATGAACACAATAGCTGAAAGTCTGTAGAATGTGATGGGCTCTTTTAAAACGTGTCCATTAGAGAAACGCTACGGTCCTGAGTATGGAACTGGGAACTGCTTGTTATTTTTTTTTTTTTTATTTCTTGGTTTGATGTCATTTATTTTTTTTTTGTCTTCTTATTTTACAGTCGAGCCCTGATTGTCCAAGGTGATGTGGCCCAATGCTACCCTGGATAGCTGAAAACTCAAATAAAACGGCTGGCCGTTGCCTTCTTGGATTAAAAATTGCAGACGTGAAACATTTTTCCAGTGTATTGGTACAGCATCACGTTTAAGTGGATTTCATGTTCCTCGCTTCTTTGCCACAATGTTCTGTAGTCACCTCTGCCTCAAATTGTCGGCTGGTGAAGCGGCTTCTTTGTGTTTCGATGGTGTTTGGGCGGTTTGTATGAGAAATCTCGTGAAAAAGAGAGTTCAGGCAGGGTGGAGAAGAGTGTCAGGAGTGATTTGTGGCAGGACGGGTATCAGTAAGAGTGACAGGGAAGGGTCTACAGGATGGTAGTGAGACCAGTTATGGTATATGAGCTGTAGACGGTGGCACAGGAGACAGAGCTGGAGGTAGCACAGTTAAAGATGTGAAGATTTGCATTGAGTGTGATGAGGATGGACAGGATTAAAAATGAGGACATTAGAGTGTCAGCTCAGGTGGGACGGTTTGGAGACAAAGTCAGAGAGGCGAGATTGTGTTGGTTTGGACATGTGCAGAGGAGAGATGCTGGGTATATTGGGAGAAGGGTTCTAAGGATAGAGCTGCCAGGTAAGGTGAGAAGAGGAAGACCTAAGAGAAGGTTTATGGATGTGGTGAATGAGGACATGCAGGTGATGGGGGTGACAGAACAAGATGCAGAGGACAGAAAAAGATGGAACAAGACGATCTGCTGTGGCAACCCCTAACGGGAGCAGTCAAAAGAAGAAGTAGGAGAAATCTCGTCTGGACTTTCTTTGCAGTCCTCGCCGTCACATAAACACAGAAATCCTAAGTGAATGAAGTAGTAGAGCACGTGTTACATGGACAGCGCCGACGACACACTGACAACTGCCGAGGGGTGGGTGAGGCCCAGTGAGTCCCGCCCATATTCCCACTGTCTCCGCCTCCTCGCTCACTCGCTTGCTCACTCAGTGCAGTACTCAGAGCAAGGCGTCCATGAATTTTTAGAAGTGCAGAGTGGCAACAGGTTCCTTAACTTTCCATGGAGAGTTAGATCATGTCATGCATGTGCCTCTGAGGATCACCAGCCGAGCTCCTCCACTGTCTGCGATTCCACCCCCCGGGCAAAGAGGGGGCACAGCCATCTAACTGTCTTGTCATTTTCTTCTTCCACAGTCTTGAGAATCCGCCCAGTGAGGGTAACTGACCCCGCCCCTTCCCATCCCGGAGCTTCAATAGGACGACCGCCCAGAAGGAGGAGTCATCATCGTGGCCACGACCCAAAGGAAGGAGCTCCACTGGCAGAGCTGAAAAACATTCAGCAGCCCCTCCACTCCACTCCACTCCACTCCGCGGCCATTGCTTTTGCTGTTTTTTATTGGTGCCGCCAAGCGTTGTCTTTTGGTCGGACTTTATCAGTAAATGGGGAGGAGGGCTGTGTTGGCCCCCCAAAATCTTTCTCCTTTGTCGACCTTCATTCACTCGAGTGATTACAATGGCGTCAGATTTGTGAAACACCAAATTTTTAAAGACCTCTTGGTGCGTACAATAAGACGGGTCTTATCCTAACTACAGGGTCATGGGGGTCCGCTGGAGACAATCCCAGCCAACGCAGGGCGCAAGACAGGAAACAAACCCCGGGCAAGGCGCCAGCCCACCGCAGGGCACACAAACACACACCAAGCACACACTGGGGACAATTTAGAATTGCCAATGCACCTCACCTGCACGTCTTTGGACTGTGAGAGGAAACCCACACAGACATGGGGAGAACATGCAAACTCCACGCAGGGAGGACCCGGGAAGTGAACCCAGGTCTCCAAACTACGAGGCAGCAGCGCTACCCACTGCACCACCCACCGATATCATAAAATACCGGAAATTAAACGGTAAAATCGACTTCCGACTTATCCGCGGGAGAACTTAAACGTGAGTATATACAGTAACAATGACGTACTAGGAGGCTTTTCAAAGGCTAAAGAACCAAATTCATGTGCAGGATGGTTCTTCGTTGACCAAAGGCCCCACGTGAAACCCCACAAGCCACCCAGTAAAGTGCCATCTTAGAACCCGCCATTTAGGTCACAGCCACCCGGCATGTCAATGTGGAAGACGAAGGGCTTACTCACCTGCTGAAGGTCAGCGTCGGACGTGTCCTCCAGGTACCGTCTGAATGGGTTCGGGTGGACGACGTCCTTCTCTTCTGTGATTCTTGGGGTGACACTGACTGGGCGAATAACTCCTGGTTTTGTCTTCAAAAAATAAATTAGAAATATCGAACTGACTTACTGTATAAATAGAAAAGTCTTATATGTACTGGTCAAAAGTTTTAGAACACCTCAGTTTTTCATCAAATTTAATTAACTGAAATGCAATGAATGAGTAGGTGGTAACCTACATTCACGTCTCTGGTGACTCTTCCTATGAAGTCAGTTAGACGGATTGGGAGGGCATGGGGGGGTCATGAGGTCGCTGGAAAGGGGTGTGTGGATCTCCTGATATCTCAACAAAAGGACGAAGGTCCAAATCTTTAGAGTCCTGGTGCTTCCTGTTTGTGAGACATGGACGCTATCCAGTGACCTGAGATGAAGACTGGACTCCTTCATGTGTGTCTCTCCAAATAATCCTTGGGTACCACTGGTTTGACTCTGTGTTGCTCACGGAGTCCTGAATGAGGCACATGACCTGCATTGTGAGGGAGAGTCCGTTACGGCACTACGGCCATGTGGCGCGTTTCCCCAAGGGTGGTCCAGCTCGTAAGATCCTCATTGTTGGGGACCTGAGTGGCTGAACCAGGCCAAGGGGTCACCCACGTAAGATGGATGGGAACTACTTGTCTTTAAACACAGATAAAACAAAGATGTTAATTGTTGGAGGGAATGACGCTGATCACAACAATATTCTGTCATCATTGAACTCAGTTGGAATCCCCATTAATTTCACTGAATCAGCCCACAATCTAGGAGTGATCTTTGACTCTAGCATGTCATTTAAAGTGCACATTACAAAGTTGTCTAAATCAGGTTTCTACCATCTTAAAAATGTTAGGAAATTAAGGCGCTTTCTAAATAAACAGGATTCTGAGAAATTAATTCCTGCATTTATTTCTAGTAGGATTGACTACTGCAATGCGGTGTTCACTGGATGTTCAAACTGTTCTTTATACAGCCTCCAGTTAATCCAAAATGCTGCTGCAAGAATATTACAAGAACAAGAAAATACGAACACATCACTCCAGTTCTTAAATCCTTACACTGGCTCCCGGTAAGTTTAGGGCAGATTTCAAAATCCTCCTTTTAACATATAAAGCCTTAAATGGCCGAGGTCCAGCTTACTTAACTGAACTTATCATGACTTACAAACCTAAGTGCACATTAAGATCTCATGATGCCGGTCAGCTTAGGATTCCAAGGATTAATAAAATAACGGTGGGAGGTTGAGCTTTTAGTTACAGGGCCCCTAAACTGTGGAATGGTCTGCCTGCTACTATAAGAGATGCCCCTTCAGTCTCAGGCTGAAGACTCACGACTTCAGTTTAGCACACCCTGACTAGAGCTGCTGATTAACTGTACAGACTGCATCTCTGTTGTTAGTCATTAGCACTAAAACATAAGTAACATGATAGTTAGAATTTGTTACTAACTCTCACCTATTCTGTTTCTCTTCTCGGTGCTCACATGTGGCACTTGGTGCCACAGCCCACCTGCCAAGTCCCCAATCAGAGGATCACAGAAATCGTGGGAAAGAGGGGTCCTTTCGTCGGATTAGCGCTGTTTCAGCTGTGGAATGGCCAAATTGGGGAGGTAGCTTGATAAATGAGGTCTCCAGGACTCTAAACAAATCCAAATCATCCATCCATTTTCCAACCCGCTGAATCCGAACACAGGGTCACGGGGGTCTGCTGGAGCCAATCCCAGCCAACACAGGGCACAAGGCAGGAACCAATCCCGGGCAGGGTGCCAACCCACCGCAGGACACACACAAACACACCCACACACCAAGCACACACTAGGGCCAATTTAGAATCGCCAATCCACCTAACCTGCATGTCTTTGGACTGTGGGAGGAAACCCACGCAGACACGGGGAGAACATGCAAACTCCACGCAGGGAGGACCCGGGAAACGAACCCAGGTCCCCAGGTCTCCCAACTGCGAGGCAGCAGCGCTAATCCAAATCATATTTTGGGATATCATCTACTGTTAAATTCTACTCCGTTCTTCTAGAATTTTTATTTTTATACTGTACTGAGGATTTGTCCTGTTCTGTGTATTGTATTGTATTCTTTTTGACACCCACTGCACACCCAACCTACCTGGAAAGGGGTCTCTTTTTGAACTGCCTTTCCCAAGGTTTCTTCCATATTTTCCTTATAAGGTTTTTGGGAGTTTTTTCTGGTCTTCTTAGAGAGTCAAGGCTGGGGGGCTGTCAAGAGACAGGGCCTGTTAAAGCCCATTGCGGCACTTCATGTGTGATTTTGGGCTGCTATACAAAAATAAATTGTATTGTAACACCTGGCTGCAGGAGATAGAGGGCCGTTTCCGGAGGGTGGGATTGGACCGCGTGTCTGCCTGCGGGGTTGTAAACCAGGATCCTGAGTTGTTTCGATGTTTAGTGGGTGCGGCAACACGCTGTACCAGTGCAGGCTCCCCAACTTGACTTGACTTGACTTGGCAATGAATGATTTAAAATGGTGAAAAGGTAAACAGTAAACTGCCAGAGGTTTGCATTTAAAGTTTAGGTTGGCAAAAACTAAAATAAAAAGGGAAATTTCGGAATATTACAAATGGGGAAACAGCTAGTTACAACCTACAGATGTTCTGCAGAAATTTCAACACATGAAGCCTTATAAGTTGAAGAAAACAATTTGCACAGGTGTCCCAACTTTTCTTGATTACTATCCATCCATCCATTTTCCAACCCGCTGAATCCGAACACAGGGTCACGGGGGTCTGCTGGAGCCAATCCCAGCCAACACAAGGCACAAGGCAGGAACCAATCCCGGGCAGGGTGCCAACCCACCGCAGGACACACACAAACACACCCACACACCAAGCACACATTAGGGCCAATTTAGAACTTGATTACTATATGCGAGCTATTACTCCTCGTGATGGTCAATTCTGCCCAGTGGCCAGTCTCAGCAGCCCAGCCAGTAGTGTAGCCTGCCAGGGGCGGCTCTAAGCTTGTGGCGGCCCTGGGCAGAGAAAGAATCGATGGCCCCTTCGCCTGCCAATGTCAATACGGTATCTTATGTACGGCGGATGGTCACGTCCGTTGCAGACACTGCATAGCTGCCTCGTGCTCATGACACGCACTCATTAAACACCCTCTGTCTTAAAGAAGAATTGGAAATGCCTGTGTTACTACACCCTCTGGAGTGCGACTGGGTCAATATTCTAGTGATACTGGCAGGAAAATGTGAAATAACAAATGAAATGAGACAGAGCATCACTACCTTTAGAAGTGCAGGCCTTTCATTTCAAGAAACTGCCATAAAAAAAAATCAAAGTGGTCAGCGAGTCCAGTGGTGTCCCACACAATCCAAAGGCAATTGGAAACTGGAAGAAACTCTGATAGGATGAGATCTGGCCGAGCCGAAGTCACCAGCCAATCAGAAGATGAGTTGCTGAGGGTCACCAGCTTGCATGATCACAGGCGCCTCACAGCACAACAACTTCAAGTGCAGGTCGACAAAAGCAAATGTCAGTCAGTTTGCACTGTGAAGAGGTGACTTGGTGCTGAAGGTTTCACAGGGCGAGTGGCAGGAAGAAGACCAAGATAGGAACATGAAATGCCAATTGTGGACTGCTGTGGACTGGAGGAAAGTCTTATGGACCAAAAAAATACAAATTAGAACTCTTGGGCTCATCACTCAGGGTGTCTGTACGCCGTCGAGTTGGTGGCAGGATAGTCCCTCAGTCAACTGTCAAACACGGAGGAGGATGTTTGCGATGGTCTGGCACAGAGTGACTGGCATTCTGAATCACAAAGGGTTACCACAGATTGGCTCTTATATCAGCAAAAGGTGACAACTACTTTGAGGAATGAAAAATTTCAATAAAATTTTGTACACGTGATGATTCCTTATTCTTTTATTTCCTACTAGACATTAAGCCTGTTACAATAACGGGCGCTAGAACAGTAGTCCATAAACATCAGTAGGAACAGTCTGTATTAAATGGCAAGGGACCTTTTACCTCATTCAATTTTTTCCGTAAAATGCTTGTAATTTTCTCTGACAGTAATACTGGCTTTGCTGTCCGTAATATGCGTTTAATTCTCTTGTCACAACAGTGGGCAATCAGCAGATTCTCCCCAGCAACTGATGTAATGTCCGCGAAAATAAATCTACTTTTACTTTACCGGGCCAAGCTTTCTTAATCGCAAATCTGACATCCTCAGAGTGAACACTTGCACAACAATGGGGAAGCTGGTCTCCGCGTCTCAGTACCCGATTGGATTTTTTGTGTTTTCTGATTTAGGTCTTACCTCATTTACCGAAATCCGATTGGATCTGCCGCGCGATATTTTATAGGTCCCGCCCTCTCGGTCTTGTGTGACGCGTCAGGCGGCCTTTGAAGCAGCGCACCGTGCCCCGCACATGCGCACTTCACCAGAAGACACACACACACACGGACACTGGACGCACACAGGGGTTTTATTAAAGAGGATTGTTTATTTGTTCTATGCCAGCATTTCTCAACCTTGAAGTATTTGCGACCCGAGTTTTCATAACAGTTTTAATCGCGCCCCCCTAACGTTTTTTTGAAACCCTAATAAAATTTATTCGTATATTTTTTGCTGCTGATACACCGCTGCAAGTTTAAAATTTCCCTGCGAATAGCAAAATTACACCACATATGGCAACATTCGCACCCCCTTTTTTGTTACTAGAGAGGGCGCGCCCCATAGTTTGAGAACCGCTGTTCTATGCCTTGATTTCATGAAACATTAAGACATTAAACTGCATGGATTTCCATTATAAGCTGAAAAAATGGAGGTGTTCTAAAACCTGTGACCCGTAGCTGAATGCCATTACCAGACATATTGGACAGAAGCCCAGCATATGCAGGCTTGAAAAGAAGAACATGCAAATAATAAATAAGTCTTTATGACCAACACCTGTGGCGGGCTGGCGCCCTGCCCAGGGTATGTTCCTGCCTTGCGCCCTGTACTGGCTGGGATTGGCTCCAGCAGACCCCCCGTGACCCTGTGTTATGACTTAGCGGGTTGGACAATGACTGACTGACTGACTGACTGACTGACTGACCAACACCCTCTGAAGCCCACCTCATCAATCCCCCCTCCCACATCCACCTACCCTCCACTCTTTATTTGCTATTTATTGTCTTGGACTCCTGTAAGTCTAATCATTTTCCTGTGATGATGACTCCTGGTAGAGTCAAATTCCTTGTAAGTATGCAATTAATGTGATTCTGATTTAAAACGCTATTCAAATAGATCTCTCTATTATAAAAGGAAATCCTCAGATGAGAGTTTCTCAGAGATAATTTCAGGTCCCACGAGACGAGACTTTGTGCCAAGTGATTTTGACAAGTCTCGCCCTCCTCTCAAACGTTTACAACCACACCTACGGTCCAATCACTTCTCATTCGTGTGAATGCTATGGTCAGACACTGTTCCTGTGCTCTCAGTTCCAAGCAGGGTCGGAAATAAAAGACAAAGAGTAGAAGACAAAGTAGAACGTCGTAAAGAGGTTCAAAAACGTTGGCGCGATACACATGCAGAGCAGGTTAGAGATTATGAAAGTACTAAAATTCGAAAGTCTCAAAAAACTGATAGTAAAGATTGCATTAGCACTAACAAACGGAAATTATTACTCGGCAAAATAACGGAACAGCAAAAAGAGATCGAATATATGGACATAGGTGATATGACAGAAGTATGTATATATTGTTTGGCATTAAACTTTAAGTCAGAGACTTGTAGATCAGCTAATTCATCAGGGAAATGTAATGTGTCTTTCCAATGAAGAGGCGTATCCGCGAGAATTAAAAGATTGGTTGTTTGGTGAAAGTGAAATCCCGCGAGAGGAAATTTCAAGCTCCGCGAGACAAGACTTCATGCAAAGAGATTTGGAAAAGTCCTGCTCACATAACCACACACACAGTTCAATTATTTCTCTTTTGTGTGAATGCTATTGTCAGACACATTTGTTGTAGAGAGAAAGAAACGATATTCACTCACGGGCAGTCATACATTATGTTGTCACGATGTCATTCCAAACACGGAATGAAAATTCAATGTGATATTCACGAAAAGGTACAAGTGAAAGGAGATCGAATATATGGACATACAGTAGGTGATATGAAACAAGTATGTAGATATTGTACGTCTTTAAACTTTAAGTCAGAGACTTGTAGATCATCTAATTCATGTTGCCATCAGGGAAAAGTAGTGTTTCTTCTCAAAGAAGAGGCGTATCGGCGAGAATTAAAAGATTTGTTGTTTGGTGAAAGTGAAACCCACATACACGAGCGGGAGAGACACAAAGTGGCTGGCGCGTAGCGCAGGCCGGGGGGTTTGCGAGCGAAGTGAGCAGGGGGCAAGAGCTCCCTAGTACATATTTAATTTTGTGACCGACATTAAACAGTAAAATTGGCCAAACCACTCACCAGGTGTTTCTCATGGGGGACCACAGGTATCCGATTTAGAGCAGCCTAAGAGAGAAGCAGAAGAGGTCGTTACTGGTGGGTTTTACTGTGGAGGGGGGATACATCGGCGGTCACCATCCATTCGAGAGTGATCAGCTGGTCAGCCTTCTAGTTGATCATCAACAGACTTGCTAGAGAAAAATATCTGTTTCAAAAAATCATAAAAACTCACAAAAGAGTATAGTGCCCTATAAATAAAAGGTGCCGCTCAAGGTATGCAAATAAGAGTCTGCGCTAGCACAGGATAGCAGGTGACAGAGAAGAGCAAAGCCAAAATAACAGATGGACCACTCACATATTTAGTTTCCCGACCAGCTGTTCCTGACAGAATTGTGAAAGTCTGAAGAGAGAAAAGAAAAAAAAATATTAGTAAATGTAGTTTGGGTTTGTTAAAAGAAACAGCGGATTTTACCCACACTGTCAAGGACATGATTATTAAAATGAGACCACTAACATAAAGGTTTATATATATATATATATATATACAGTAATCCCTCACTTATCACGGGAGATAGGTTCCAAGGCCGACCGCGATAACTGAATTTCCGCGAAGTAGGGACACCATATTTATTTAATTATTTAACGTGTATTTGGACGTTTTTAAACCCTCCCTGTATTGTTTACAACCCACCCTTTACTCTATTAATAACAGGGACAACTGCTAAGCAATATGAAATCGGTAGATAAGTTTACACTTACTGTATAGCGAAGTACACGTAGCTATATATGATGTGATGATGGTGATGAATATGCTGCGCAGTAAAAATGATGACGATGAAAGTGATAATCCCCTGAATGCAGTAGCAAGAGCACGTTAATGCTGAATGAGTGAGATGAGACTTCCTGGTTAATGCAGCACTCCATCGCTGAGCCAATCAGCAGCACACAGGAACTTAACTGCGTGCTCTGATTGGGTAGCTTCTCAGCCATCCGCCAATAGCATCTCTTGTATGAAATCAACTGGGCAAACCAACTGAGGAAGCAAATACCAGAAGTAAAAAGACCCATTGTCCGCAGGAACCCGCGAAGCAGCGAAAAATCCGCGTTATATATTTAGATATGCTTACATATAAAATCCGCGAAGTCGTGAATCCGCGAAAAGTGAACTGCGAAGTAGCGAGGGATTACTGTATATATATATATATATATATATATATATATATATATATATATATATATATATATATACACACAGTACATATATATATGAGGGCCAGTCAAAAATTTCCTGAAATTGTGATATAGCGTGAGAGTGAGAGTGACAGATCAGATTACGTGGACATTGCTGTGGAGGGGAGTGCAGCACGTCTGTAGACCAGTTACAACAGGTCTGGACTGGTTTCGGTGTGTAGTATTGTTTTAATAACCATTTGAGTTAGCGTAACTGAAGCTGATTTCCCCAATTTGCACAAGAACTTGACGTTAGCACATCATTTGAACTGTGACACTGCACAGAATGACTATGCACACATCGAACTTGAATGGTAATTAAAACAATACTACATGCCAAAACCAATCCAGACCTGTTGTAACTGGTCTACAGATGTAGAGTGCACGATTTTGACTGTCCCTCACATATATACAGTATACTGTATATATATATAGTGGCAGACAACCGGAGCCCTTTTCTCAGGTGGGATGCCTGTGAACTGGAAGGACCGGGGAAGACAGCAAACACAGGACAGTACCTCCCTCAGGCTACTAGATGGCAGAACCCCCCCCTCCCTGGGTGGCTGTTCTGGGCTCCATGGGAATTAGAGTTTGGTGCAGCCGTGGGCACTGCAAAGGAGGTGCTGTAGGTATTGCGGAGCCCTGTGTTGCAGCACTTCTGGGTGCTGTATAAAAGGAGCCAGCAGCCACTACTCCGGGAGCCAGAGTCGGGAGGAGGGAGATGAAGAGAGAGAGAGAGAGAAAGAAAGAGAAGTAGAGGAAAGGGTAATGTATTGTACTGTGCTTGGGAACTGTGGTACTGTCTGGAACGAGACAAAAGCGTTTCCCACAGCTGAATAAACGTGTCTTGTGTGCTGAACCTAGGATCTGTGTTTGTTGTGCCCGGGGTTTGGGGAGCTGTATGCCCCCTGGTGTCCACAATATACAGCGTATATATATATATATATATATATATATATATATATATATATGTACATACAGTATATATGTGTGTGTATATATATTGTCACACATGCGCGTTTGGGAGTCAACCAAAGGGACCAGAGAACGGCAATTCCATGTCAGGTTAGGGGGCGGCGGGTCGCAGTAAATCTCTGTCTTTTCTTTCAGCAGACCAGAGTCTAGAAATTCTGCCTGTATCCAAGTACGGTCTGATGACATCACTTCCTGTCCCAGCCCCAAGGATGTCACTTCCTGTCCCAGCCCCAAGGATGTCACTTCCTTTGAGACAACTTAAAAACTCACCATCATCCATACCAAGTCAGTTCTACTTTGGACTCGAACCTGTACACATTCTGTGCTGTAATTCTGTTTCCCAACTGCTTGTTCATAGAAAATGTTTTCCCGTCCATGAGAATCAGACCGGGCATGTTGCTGGTCCATCGTGTTCCCCACTGTTAATAAATCCGGAAACTCAAAACTCGTATGTTAAGTGCTTATCGAGTCACCCAAAACCTCACCCACCCCCCACCATAACATGTCCCCAATCCAGCTTTAATTCAATTAGCCTCTTGAAACGCCAAGAGGGGACAACGGTCTTCAATCTGATGTTAGCCACTTGAAATTCCGTAAAGGTATTTCTCAGACTAAAAACAGTCCACAAGACCCAAAGGTTGAAAGCCACTGATTTAAATGAATGACAAATATAAAACACAACAGAATGGATCACCTCAGTATTCGCCCCTTCACGTCCATCCCGACTCCATGAGTCTCGTACCTTTGGCATGTCGGCATCCTTCAGCTTCTGTAGCGAAGTTGGTGCAGAATGTGATCGTGGCTGAAAATAAAAACTCACCATTTATTCACCGGAGAAAACGTGAGAGCAATGTGAGAGAAGGGCTTCGGAAGTGCAACGTTACCATGGGAAGCGGCTCTTCCAAGACTTCATCGATGGCGGCATACAGGTCCTTGGCCTCTTGTCGGAGCTGAGCAGGTGAACGTAACTGTGAAAGGGAACATTCGGTTAGGTCCTCGATGAACCTCCATGGAGCTGAACACCAAGTCTGTCACGGCAGTACCTCAGCATGGGGGTCCAACTGGCTGTCGTCCTCACTGTTAACTTGACCGCTGGGGGCTTCCTCTGTCTTCTCATCCAGCATCTGCGGTAAAACAACAAGAACGGGTGGCCATGTTGTGAAGTGCAAAGGCTCACATTTTATGTCAAAGGAACACACCACCCTAGAGTCCTGTTTTGGGATGCCGGGGCACCTGCCATCGACCGCCACCTGAGCCGCACTGCATCTCCTCGTTGAAAGGAGTCACTTGAGTGTGGTGCAGGCCGCCGATTACGTTACATTTAATTAATGCTGGGTTTCAATGTTGGAATTTGGGGGCATTTCGTTGTATTCTGTGCTCTGCTCTGTTTCATTTCCATTTTGTTTACTGAATATCCACTGCATTTGATTTTCATGATCAGCTTCTGTAACGCTTTTAAGATGGCCTTATGCTTACGGACCATTTTTAATTTAACAACACGACCTATCCGGACCGCACTTCACCGAATGGGATTTTTATTCCACAACAGTTTTGAAGAGGACCACCACTGTGTGATTGTGGCCTGAACGTCTCTCGTTCCACCAGATGCTCCAGACGAACACATCGCTCTTACTAAATCGGTGCCTAAGACACCAAATGATGACCTGTCAAGTTCTCAGTTAATTTATTTACATATTCAGAATTGGAAATTAAAATTCTATCTACAATACGGTGGGTTTATTGCCCCCATCTCATTAGCAGGGGCGTTTCTTGCAACTTGCATGAGGTGAAGGGCAAGCAATCACACCTTCACAAGCTTACTTCTTAGCACAGCTTCGTAGTGACCACCCTCGGACCTTTCTTAGGGTCGTCAGGTGGGTACCCCCCCTCTTTCCCAGGTATTTTGCTGATTTAAGCCCACAACACCTTGGGGGTCCAGGATAGCGAACCACTGGGTTAGGGTCATAATTAACCACTTGGCCCTTCACCACTCACATCCAGTCACCACTGCTGAGTGAGTTTTGCTGGAAAATCACAAATTGTCCAAAATGAAGAAAAAGAAAAAGAAGAAGAAGAAGAATGGGAAGGAGGAGAAGAAGGAGAAGCAGAAGGAGTAGAAGAACAACAAGAAGAAGGAGAAGAAGAACAACATGAATGAGAAGAAAAAGAAGAAGAAGAAGAAGGGGAAGGAGGAGAAGAAGGAGAATCAGAAGGAGTAGAAGAACAACAACAAGAAGGAGAAGAAGAACAACATGAATGAGAAGAAGAAGAAGAAGCAGAAGAAGAAGAAGAAGGAGAAGCAGACGGAGTAGAACAAGAAGAAGAAGAACAACAACAACAACAGGAATGAGAAGAAGAAGAATGGAAAGGAGGAGAAGAAGGAGAAGCAGAAGGAGTAGAAGAACAACAAGAAGAAGGAAAAGAAGAACAACAGGAATGAGAAGAAGAAGAAGAAGAATGGGAAGGAGGAGAAGAAGAAGAAGCAGAAGGAGTAGAAGAACAACAAGAAGAAGGAGAAGAACAACAACAGGAATGAGAAGAAGAAGGAGGAGAAGAAGAAGGAGAAGCAGAAGGAGTAGAAGAACAACACGAAGAAGGAGAAGAAGAACAACAGGAATGAGAAGTAGAAGAAAGTGAAAGAAGAAGAAGAAGAAAGAAGCAGAAGGAGTAGAACAACAACAAGAAGAAGGAGAAGAAGAACAACAGGAATGAGAAGTAGAAGAAAGTGAAAGAAGAAGAAGAAGAAGAAAGAAGCAGAAGGAGAAGAACAACAACAGGAATGAGAAGAAGAAGAATGGGAAGGAGGAGAAGAAGGAGAAGCAGAAGGAGTAGAAGAACAACAAGAAGGAGAAGAAGAACAGCAGGAATGAGAAGAAGAAGAAGAAGAAGAAGAAGAAGAAGAAGAAGAAGAAGAAGAAGAAGAAGAAGAAGAATGGGAAGGAGGAGATGAAGGAGGAGAAGAACAACAAGAAGAAGGAGAAGAAGAACAACAGGAATGAGAAGTAGAAGAAAGTGAA
The DNA here is from genome assembly GCF_900747795.2 of Erpetoichthys calabaricus. Lineage (NCBI taxonomy): Eukaryota > Metazoa > Chordata > Cladistia > Polypteriformes > Polypteridae > Erpetoichthys > Erpetoichthys calabaricus. Next base: position 91,551,926 of record NC_041408.2, read on the forward strand.
AGAAGAAGAAGAAGAAAGAAGAAGAAGGAGTAGAAGAACAACAAGAAGAAGGAGAAGAAGAACAACAGGAATGAGAAGAAGAAGAAGAAGAAGAAGAAGAAGAATGGGAAGGAGGAGAAGAAGGAGAAGCAGAAGGAGTAGAAGAACAACAAGAAGAAGGAGAAGAAGAACAGCAGGAATGAGAAAAGAAGAATGGAAAGGAGGAGAAGAAGGAGAAGCAGAAGGAGTAGAAGAACAACAACAAGAAGGAGAAGAAGAACAGCAGGAATGAGAAGAAGAAGAAGAAGGAGAAGAAGAACAGCAGGAATGAGAAGAAGAAGAAGAAGAAGAAGAAGAAGAAGAAGAAGAAGAAGAAGAAGAAGAAGAAGAAGAAGAAGAAGAAGAAGAAGAAGAAGAATGGGAAGGAGGAGATGAAGGAGGAGAAGAACAACAAGAAGAAGGAGAAGAAGAACAACAGGAATGAGAAGATAAAGAAAGTGAAAGAAGAGAGAAGAAGAAGAAGAAGTTCTTTTGATTGACAGAACGTTAGCCCGTGACATTCATCTCCCCCTTACTAGTCCAAGACTAACCTGCTGCTCCTGAAGCAGAACATTTGTAGGAATGGCTGCAAACTCCTTGTAGCTCGACGTGATCTTGTATTGCTGTGGAAGAGACAAAGGATTAAAAAGAAGGGCTTGTTAAACAAAACAAAGTGACATGCAACAGAAAGTCCACAGAATTCCTTTTCTTTTTTTTTTTTGTGTTTTTTTAATATATTGTGCGCTCTGTTTAGAATTAAACCAAATGATTTCCAAGTCTGTCAGGCTCCTGATGTAATTATTCTAAATGCTGCTCTTCTGGTCTCGCGCGCTGCTCTTAGGTCTGCTGACCGCTGGCTCTCTGATTGGCTCGGCTTTTTATTCCAGCGAGACACTTTACTTTTTTTTTTTAAGCATTTTCTTTTTTTCTTTTTCTTTTATGTTAAACAGCACACATGCCGGTTAAGAAATGGCCAATTATCAAAGCCACACGGCCATTTTAACTTTTCACACTCGGTAGCTTCAGGTGCCAAGCAACATTTCAGGAGGGGCAGGTTACCAGGCTGCTAGTGGGCACACACACACACACACACAGGCAGACATCACACAGAATCTCTTGAGGGGCTTAACCCTATGTCGGCAGACCCTCATGTTCAATTACTTGAGTGTCACCGATCTCACTAAGATGTCTGAGTTTGGATAATGCAGGAAAACTGGAATATCTGGAGGTAGAACAACCAAACTAAATGGAGACCGGGCCAGGGTGGGAGTTTCGGCCCATGACCATGGATCTGTGAAACAGCGGCGCCTACCCATTCAGTCTTTGGATCAATATGCGCTTTAAAAGATGGGAACTTCATAAAAGTGAACAGTGTGATCTGACATGTCGAAACAAAAGTGTGCGCTGTTGTTGCCCTTCTCCTTGATAGTGTCTCACTAAGACCTCCTGTCATCTCGGTGGTCCAGACCTCTCTATCCAGGACCTGGGAGTCATGGCAGACTCATCGCTGTCTACATCTAAACAGTGTACAAAAGCCATTAGGGAGGTGAACAGAAGGTTATATAGCGCCTTGATATGTGGAGTACAAGTTAAGGGAGGTTACACTCAAGTTTTATAACACACTGGTGAGGCTTCATCTGGACTACAAAGACAAAGCAGCACCAGAGAAAGTCCGAAGAAGAGCAACCTGGCTGATTCAACACACATGGAGAAGAACCTGCAAGGAGACGGGGCAGACAGATGATAGGGGTAAGAGGCATCAACAAAGAGGAATGACAGAAGGAGTCAAGCAAATAAGACGTGACATTTGACTGACGTGTCTAAAATGAGGAAAGGACAGCGGACCCCCTGCTCCCACTTAAAAGGAGTTTGACAAGAACACAGGGATACAGATGCAAACTCACTGAAAGCAAACTTCACACAAATGGTAGAAAGTGTTTCTTCACACACAAAAAAAAAAACATAGACATGTGGGAACAAATAGTGGTAGAGTAACGGGGTAGAGAGGGGGGCTACAGGGACCTTGATGGTGTTTGAGAGAAATGAGGTGAAGAGGATTGGAAAGCCAGGTTTGGATGAATGGCCTGTTCTCTTATATAGTGCCTTTATTACTTATCTATTACTCTATCAATTAGATAGTGCTTTTACTATCTATCAATCTATCTATCTATTATATGTTGTCTTTATAATCTATTTATTATATAGTGCCTTTATCATCTATTACTGTATATAGTGAATTTCACTCTATCTATCTATCTATCTGTCTATCCATTACATAGTGCCTTTCCTATCTATCAATCTATTATATAGTGCCTTTCATTTCTATTATATAGTATGTTTACTATATCTGTCTATCTATTATATAGTGTCTTACATTTATATCTATCTAGCTATCATACATCCATCCATCCATTATCCAACCCACTATATCCTAACTACAGGGTCACGGGGGTCTGCTGGAGCCAAAGACATAAAGTGTCTATCTATCTATCTATCTATCTATCATATAGTGCCTTTCATTTCTATCTATCTATCTATCATATAGTGCCTTTCATTTCTATCTATTATATAGTGCCTTTACTATCTATCTAGCTAGCATATAGTGCCTTTCATTTCTTTCTATCTATTATATAGTGCCTTTCATTTCTATCTATTATATAGTGCCTTTACTATCTATCTAGCTAGCATATAGTGCCTTTCATTTCTTTCTATCTATTATATAGTGCCTTTCATTTCTATCTATTATATAGTGCCTTTACTATCTATCTAGCTAGCATATAGTGCCTTTCATTTCTATCTATTATATAGTGCCTTTACTATCTATCTAGCTAGCATATAGTGCCTTTCATTTCTTTCTATCTATCTAACTAGCATATAGTGCCTTTCATTTCTTTCTATCTATCTAGCTAGCATATAGTGCCTTTCATTTCTTTCTATCTATTATATAGTGCCTTTCATTTCTATCTATTATATAGTGCCTTTACTATCTATCTAGCTAGCATATAGTGCCTTTCATTTCTATCTATTATATAGTGCCTTTACTATCTATCTAGCTAGCATATAGTGCCTTTCATTTCTTTCTATTTATCTATTATATAGTGCCTTTACTATCTATCTAGCTAGCATATAGTGCCTTTCATTTCTTTCTATATATCTGTTATATAGTGCCTTTACTATCTATCTAGCTAGCATATAGTGCCTTTCATTTCTTTCTATATATCTGTTATATAGTGCCTTTACTATCTATCTAGCTAGCATATAGTGCCTTTCATTTCTTTCTATCTATCTATTATACAGTGCCTTTACTATCTATCTAGCTAGCATATAGTGCCTTTCATTTCTTTCTATTATATAGTGCCTTTACCATCTATCTAGCTAGCATATAGTGCCTTTCATTTCTTTCTATCTATCTATTATACAGTGCCTTTACTATCTATCTAGCTAGCATATAGTGCCTTTCATTTCTTTCTATTATACAGTGCCTTTACCATCTATCTAGCTAGCATATAGTGCCTTTCATTTCTTTCTATCTACCTATCTATCTATTATATAGTGCCTTACTATCTACCTATCAGTCTATCATGCCTTTATCATCTACCTGTCTATTATATAGTGCCTTTTACATCTGTCTATTATATAGTGCATTTCCAATCTATCAAATAGTGCCTTTATCATCTATCTATTTATTATATAGTGTCTTTACTATCTATATATTTATCTATGTATTTATTATATAGTGCCTTTACCATCTATCTATATATTTATCGATGTATTTATTATATAGTGCCTTTACCACCTGTCTATCTGTTATATAATACCTTTCCAATTTTTCTATCCATCTATCTTTCTGTCTAATATAGTGCCTTTCATATCTATTCACCTTCTACAGTAATTAACTATTCCAATCTGGCTGTCTATTGACTGCTCCATCATCTGTCTGTCGTCCTTGTTATCTATCCAACTGTGTAATATTAAGCTTTGCATATTTTATTAAGATTCTAAAGCTTCTTTTCTGTGTATTTAATAACCCCCCTTTATATCTACCATTCTGTCTCACTTTGGATTGCCACAGCAGCTCATCTCAGATCGTGTACTTTAGTGTAATTTTGTCCTCTATCCACTAGATGGCAGTAACAATTTTTCTCTTGATTTGGTAGACGTTTTTTCTGCCCTGATTATCACAAAGGGATGTGTGACCATTGAACTGCTAAAGACCCTTAGAGACAATACTTTACGTATCAGTTGGGAATTATTGGATATTATTGGAAAATCAGCAAAAAGGCAGAAAGTCCTCTATCAGCACTTCAGCATAAATGCTTCAATGTCCACATGTTTATATTTCTAGGAATGAGAGATTTCAGTGTTTGATTTTTTTTAACTTTTCAAGCCTTCCTGAAAACCTGAGCTCACGTGGTCATGATGGGTTATTGAGTTTAGACGGATGGGCACAAATGGCAAATGTGGCCATTTACAATTCAATCTGCAATGCAGTAAAGTGTGCAGAACGTGAAGGGGTCTCCGTTCTTTCTGAATCCACTGTAGATGTAGCTCATGGATTCATTGGCCTTCAAAACTCTGGAAACAATGACCATGGAACAGTGTCAAAAGTGTAAACTTGCCAGCCAAATCGTGACACAAGCTAACTAATTGATTAGTCGGGCCCATCGATTTGTGAAGCTGGCCCGATTGAAACCCTCCTTGGAGAAGAGAACGTCAGAAAGTCCCCGAACGCATGTGAAGCGCCGGCATTTTCTTACAGTTTTCACTGCTTGGTGTTCTCCAATGGATGATCTGGCCTAAACCTTCGGTGATTGCTGACTTTCTCCACCACATGCCACATGCCACAATCCCCCTCAAATGAAAGCCACCCTTCTCCCGTTGTTTGCTCTTTACATGCACATGTCATGCAGGAACAGCAAGTGCAGACGTGCTCAGTACCTTCGCTTTTTTAGTTTGGTTCTCCCGAGAGCCGGCAGCCATGTGTGGTGGGACTGGAGAGGACGTGGAGGACGGGGTTGGAGAGCGTGAAGGAACACGTGGAGATGGGGAGAGTGGACTGGTGGGGCGGTTAGAAGGTCTTGTCCCGGGGGATGGAGATCGGGGGGAACACGTCAAGGAGCACGGAGAAGGAGATGTTAATCTTGGGGACAGGGCTCTGCCCGCGGCTTTGGAAGAAGGGTCTTTTGTCTTGTTCCAGCTTTCAGGTGGAGAAATGGTGACTTTGGGAACAGGAGAGTACACCCGGAGTCCGTGTTGGGTGCTGGAAAGCAAAGGGATGGTTCTGGATGAAGAAGATGAGAGAGGCGAATCTGACGGATGGGCTGGTGGATGTGAGGAAGACTCCGGAGTAGGTGAGAAACGGGGCTGCCCAGGGGTTAAAGGGGAGCAGACTCGGTCTGAGGTCTGGGGGCATATGGGGTGGGAATGTGGCTTTGCAGTGCCGGCCAGGGAGTTAGGGGTAGGGGATGGAGATTTCAGTAAAGCCGTCAAAAGCTGCAGACTGGCGCTGGCCCCCCGACTGGGTCTCTCCAGGCTGCTAGGAGTCTGCGGCCTCGACAGGTCCAGGGGAATGGACGCTAGGCTCGAGGAGGGCGAGTAAGGGGTCAACGACTGGAGACTAGCAGTGCTGTGCTGCAGGGATGGGGAGAAAGGCCTCTTCGTTTTCATGGATGGAGGCAGCTGGCCAGATCTCAGGATACTGGTGAGGACAGAGAGGGGGGTCCGAGGCCGAGAGTCAGCGAGGGTTGGGGTGGGTGACAGGGCTCTTTCCCCCATTGGAGAGGCCCGAGACATATTGGAACCAGGCGCTAAAACATGAGGGACAACTTTAAGGACCGTGGGAGAGAAGACTTCGGATCGGCCTGAGGGGCACGGGGAGGTACAGGGAGCCAAACGAAAATGGGTGCCTAGCTCGACACCCTCGGATAAACTGGATGCTTTGGAAGACACTAAGTGAAGGAGCTTTGCTGGAGGGGACAGCCTGCCATCTTCCATCTGATCAGGGCTGACATTCCCATTGACTTGTGGACAGGCGGGTGGGGGGTGGTAGGAACGAGTTACACCCTTCTGGTTTTGGGCAGATGTCGAGCCGGGCAGTGGCACCTCGGAAACGGCGGGTGAATCCGCTCTGCCGCTTTGAACGAGAGCAGGAGAAGTGAGAAGAGTTGGGATCGTCGGCCTTGTAGGCAAAGAGGACTTGAACTGGGAAGAAAAGAAAGAAGGAAAAATAAAAACAAGCATGAGTGGTGGGCTTAGCCCTCAACGGATCTGTGCCCGCGTTTACCAAGCATCTCAGGGTTACTCCTAGGAATTACACTGAAAGTCCGATTAGGACAACGGCATGTCCTGCCTCAGAGTTGTGAAGTCTGCGAAGTTTCCTGTTTTTAGGCTTTTTGCCGTTGATGCATCATGTGACCTCGAAATGCACAGGACCGCGATCAGCACATCACGTGATCTACTCCGGTCTCTTGGTGACCGTGGTGCTTGGGTGCACAGGGCTTCCTGATTGGTTGAGATTATCTCCTGACCGCTGGTCAACCCTGGGGGTTAAGCCAGTTACCTCCAGGTTAAATATGGCCTCCCTCGGTGGATCCACGGAGACTAAACTTTTTGTGAATCACAGTAGTTAGTGGCGAAAGTCGGGCAGTTTGCAGCCAGTCGATACTTTTGTTTTTTTGACTCTCCTTATTGATTTTCAGTTTACAATTCTCAGTTTCTCCTTTTTGATTCGGTCATTTGGTGGTAGTCGTCTGTCTCTCCGACTTCTGACCTCTTGCTCGTTCTTTTTGACAATTCTTCACCATAGCGTTCTCGTCACCCGGTGTGTTTTAGCTTCTCGTATTCCTGTAGGATGTTGTTTCACATCATAGCATCCTACACCCAGTCCCAGCGAGGAGTGAGAGTTCACGTTTGAGAATGAATGACGTCACGAGTTTATTTATGGCACCCCTTGCTGTAAATTGCCACTCATGATGATGCTTTGCACTTTTCTGATTCTAACTCTGAGACTTCACCACAAAGATAATAAAAATAGGAGGAGAAGCAGCAGAAGAAGAAGGAAAACATAAGGTAGGATATTGTGCTGGGCCATACGGAATTGTTGCCACTACACAACACAGAGTTGGAGTCACAGAATTGGAAGCAATTGTTGGGTTACAGCAGTCGAAGTTGGTAAAAATGTACTGAAGCAATGGCGGTGATGAAATGCCCTGTGACCTTAATGTTGTGGGAAACGGGGAAGGCGTTTCCCACAGGGGTAAAAAAGTAAAAGTCAAAAACTTGTGTCAGGTTCAGGCGGCAGTGCCAGCCTGGTGGTCCACAAGTTGAATCTATTCTAACAAACACAAGATGGGAACAAACCCGGGCAGAAGCATAACATATATGTAGCCTGCGGGTGCCCCCCAGTCCCCCAAACCCCAGACACAAATGCAAATCCTATTTTTTACTACACAAAACAGCTTCTTCTAAACCTCTTCCATAACTGAGCTCCCCTCCTGTGCCTCCCCGCCAGGTGAGTGTCACTCTTCTCCACTGCCGACTTGGACTCATTTTCTACCTGCACTTCTGGTAAGTCCACCCTGTAGTCAGGCCAAACGTCCATGTTGATGGTGATGCCTCCAACCCCCCGGCAGCACCTGTGAACCCCTACAGTTGGCCAGACAGCATATTGGGGACACCCGTGGCCCCGGCATGCAGTCTTTCACATCTCTTCATAATCCTGGCCTCCCGTGATCCTTCTATCTTGGGTGCCCATCCATTCAGGTCCATCTTGACATCCTCCTGACCAGGTAAGGAATCATCACTCCTCCTGGTTGGGATGCCAGATCTTCCATTCCATCCTTTACAATACACAAGGCCTGGGGTGGCCCCAAAGCTCTAGTGTCAGGAGGGCCCACCCCACTAGGCACAGCAAACAAAGGACTGTACGGAAGTACCAAATGAGCGCATGAACTTCAATACACAAAATCCTGACAACAATAAAGCACAAGAAGTGGAAAGGTGAACATTTTTAGAAACATCCTTCACAAAAGACTTCCCAGAAAAGTATAAAATAAAGAAATAACCAAGAAAGGAGACACGAGGCAGGGATGAACACATCAGCCCTGTGCTTTACAGTCCTTTAGGCCGCACTGTCTGTTTCAATTAAAAAGCCCACCGTGACCCGAGACGGCCATCGCCCCTTTTCCATGGACTTACCAGCAGCTGAGACTGAGAGCCGACCGTCTCTTCCACCGGCGGCCGTCGTCTTGCAGAAGTATCCCCCCATTCCCCGACGTCGGAGTCACTGATGTACACGATTTCAGCCTTGAAGACCCCGTCCTGGGGCACATTCATGGCAGAGAGCTCCTCCTGAACTAGCGCTGCTGAAACCTGCAAGGAGACGAGACACAAACTTCAGTAAAGCGTCCTGCATGTCTGCGCTGACTGGTCATTTGATTGCGTTTGCAGGGTGGTCTTTCTTCGAAGTGCAATACTTTTAATTTGCTTTTAGTTAAGATGCGTGATATTTGGACACAAATGGAGGTACAATACACTTTTGTTTTGCATTTTAAATTGATGAAATTTCTGTTTTGTAGTTAAAAAAAAAAGTGTGGTGGACGGCCAGGACCCTTACCTGGACGGGACACCTTTGTACAGGAAGGACTGGGGGGGGGGGGAAGAGAGCGTGCACAGGGCATTATCTCCCCCAGAACGCTAGATGACAGCTCCCCTGGCTTGCTGCCGCACCATAGACTCCCATTCAATTCTGCAGAGCCCTGTTGGGTTGCGCCAGGGGGGGTGACACCAGGGGGTGCTGCAGAGCCCTACCTCATTGGGCTTCCACCTCACACAGAAGGGCCTCCGGACCACGCTATCGGGCCACCAGGAGTACAACTGGGTGCGGTATAAAAAGAGCCAACTGCCAAGGAGCCAGAGTCAGGAGGGAGAAGACGAAGCATGCTGGAGGAGGAGTGGAGGCGGACAGAGGGAAGAGACACAGAGGAAGATGAGAAGAAGACGAGAGAGGAAGAGAGAGAAGACGAGAGGAAAAAAGTGCTTTTCTACTGTGTGCAGGGGGGAAACATTTGGGAAGAGTTTCCCACAGCTCAATAAAAGCCTGTGTGTTGTGCTGAACTTGTGCCTGTGTCTTGTCTGTGTCGGGTTTGGGGAGCTCCTGTGCCCCCCCCCCACAGGCCACACATGGTATAACTGTGCCTTATTAAAATGCACAAACATGCATTAGCATTACATTTTAACCCCTAAACCACCGGAACCGGCTATAGTCGCCTCCCAGATCAATTGGCCAGAACGCCGGAGCTGATCAGTCCGTGCTGTACATTCGTTGACCACTGGCACCCCCTGCAGCACTGCAGCATCACTGTCTCTGGGATTGAGCCGCTGCACTCGACTGGCCTGAAGTCACCAGCGTTGGCCTCTGTGTGCAGCCAGTTCAAGTGCAATTGGCATAGTCAGTGATTTACTGAGTTTCATCAATGGTGTTCAGTTGCACCTCGTACATACAGTCATATGAAAAAGTTTGGGACCCCCTCTCAGCCTGCATGATAATTGACTCTCCTTTCAACAATAAAGATAACAGTGGTCTGTCTTTCATTTCCTAGGAACATCTGAGTACTGCGGTGTTTTCCGAACAAAGATTTTTAGTGACGCAGTATTTAGTTGTATGAAATTAAATCGAATGTGAAAAACTGGCTGTGCACAAATGTGGGTCCCCTTGTCATTGTGCTGATTTGAATGCCTGTCACTGCTCAATGCTGATTGGTTGGTGTGATGAGCTCATTAAGCCTTGAACTTTATAGACCGGTGTGTCCCATCATGAGATATAAAGGGATTTAAGGTGATCAATTACAAGTTGTGCTTCCTTCCCTTTGACTCTCCTCTGAAGAGTGACAGCATGGGATCCTCAAAGCAACTCTCCAAAGATCTGAAAACAAAGATTGTTGAGTCTCCTGGTTTAGGGGAAGGCTACAAAAAGCCATCTCAGAGGTTTAAACTGTCAGTTTCTGTAACTGTAAGGAATGGAATCAGGAAATGGAAGGCCACAGGCACAGTTGCTGTTAAACCCAGCAGGTCTGGCAGGCCAAGAAAAATACAGGAGCGGCATATGAGCAGGATTGTGAGAATGGTGACAGACAACCCACAGATCACCTCCAAAGACCTACAAGAACATCTTGCTGCAGATGGTGTATCTGGACATCGTTCTACAATTCAGCACAATTTGCACAAAGAACATCTGTATGGCAGGGTGATGAGAAAGAAGCCCTTTCTGCACTCACGCCACAAACAGAGTCTCTTGTTGTATGCCAATGCTCATTTAGACAAGCCAGATTCATTTTGGAACAAAGTGCTTTGGACTGATGAGACAAAAATGGAGTTATTTGGTCAGAAGAAAAAGCACTTTGCATGGCGGAAGAAGAACACCGCATTCCAAGACAAACACCTGCTACCTACTGTCACATTTGGTGGAGGTCCCATCATGCTGTGTGGCTGTGTGTCTAGTTCAGGGACTGGGGCCCTTGTTAAAGTCGAGGGTCGGATGAATTCAACCCAAGATCAACAAATTCTTCAGGATAATGTTCAAGCATCAGTCACAAAGTTGAAGTTACGCAGGGGTTGGATATTCCAACAAGACGATGACACAAAACACAGTTGGAAATCTACAAAGGCATTCATGCAGAGGGAGAAGTACAATGTTCTGGAATGGCCGTCACAGTCCCCTGACTTGAATATCAGAGAAAATCTATGGGATGATTTGAAGCAGGCTGTCCATCAAATTGAACTGAACTGGAGAGATTTTGTATGAAGAATGGTGAACAATACCTCCATCCAGAATCAGACACTCATCAGAGGCTATAGGAGGACAGCGTCTAGAGGACAAAAGGAGGCTCAACTAGGTATTGATGTCATATCTCTGTTGGGGTGCCCACATTTATGCACCTGTCTAATTTTGTTATGATTGCATATTTTCTATTAATCCAATAAACTTAATGTCACTGCTGAAATCCTACTGTGTCCATAAGGCATGTCAGATATTAAAAGGAAGTTGCTACTTTGAAAGCTCAGCCAATGAGAAACAAAAATCCAAAGAGGGGTTCCCAAACTTTTCCATCTTACTGTATAATGATAGGTTGTTCCAGTATCAGCAAGAGAAGACAGAGCCGACTATACTTCCTTAGAAGACTGGTGTCCTTCAACTTCTGCAATAAGATGCTGCAGACGTTCTATCAGACAGTTGTGGCGAGCGCCCTCTTCTAACGCGGTGGTGTGCTGGGGAGGCAGCATAAAGAAGAGGGACGCCTCACGCCTTGACAAACTGGTGAGGAAGGCAGGCTCTATTGTAGGCATGGAGCTGGACAGTTTGACATCAGTGGCAGAGCGACGGGCGCTGAGCAGACTCCTGTCAATAATGGAGAATCCACTGCATCCACTGAACAGGATCATCTCCAGACAGAGGAGCAGCTTCAGCGACAGACTGCTGTCACCGTCCTGCTCCACTGACAGACTGAGGAGATCGTTCCTCCCCAATCTATGCGACTCTTCAATTCCACCCGTAAACGTTAACATTATTCAAAGTTATTGTCTGTCTGTATACCTGCGTTGTTATCACTCTGTAATTTAATATTGTTTTGTATCAGTATGCTGCTGCTGGAGTATGTGAATTTCCCCTTGGGATTAATAAAGTATCTATCTATCTATTATATAGTGCCTTCCATATCTATCTAGTTTTTAATAGTTTTTACAGTCCATTGGCGGTGTGTAATATGATCAGTGTTGCAGTAATTGTGATGCTCTTTGCATGAAAATAATATGGGCTCCATTCAAATTTCACTTTTTCTTGGTGAATTGTGATGTTTCCTTAAAAAGTGCAGCAAAAAAGGATTTGCCGTCTGGGGGGGTGCATTGACCCCCCTAAGTATGTGGCAGTTTAAGGGTTCAAGTTGTTAACACGTTGGATTGCATTTAATGTTGACAGAAGTTCTCTTCCATTGTTTACAAGTGGAGCTCCTCCCACCCCAAGCTATCTTGTCCCCGCCTCTTGTCTCTGATTGGTCATTTGATTACACCGAGTTGTGTCACAACTGAAGCGGCGTCTTGAGCTGGAATCTGCTTTGCTTCTCGTCGTGACAGGTGAGTGTGATGAGAGGATGTTCAGGAGTCGCCGTGCGTTTTTAAATGAAATGAATAACTCGAAGTGTGCAGGCATCGGGCGGGCGCAGGTGCACATGAAAACGCCCACACAGCACTCCAAGGTTGATTGAGGTGCCTAACTTGATGGCGCATTCACCTCCGAGTTGGGGCTTTCAGCACCTGCACCCAGCCACAGCTTCAAAAGGGGGTCTGGGTGAGAGACAGAAAGAGACGACGAAGAAAGACGAGAGGTGAAAGGATTGGACGGTTAAAGCAAAAGGACAGAGGAAATGGCGGGATCAGGCGAGGAGCCGGCGCAATGTGGAGGGGTGGCAGGCAGTCAGGGGAAAATTGAGCGCCAGCGTTCAAGAGAGGCGACCGAGGGTCTCTCCTGCTGAGCATTCTGGGAGCAGACGTTCCAGGACACTGCCCATATATGGCAGCAGGGGGCTCACTGCGATGGACTGCTGGCGCCGAGGACCCCAGCCTAGTGTCAGGGGTGACTGTGCCCGTCGGGTGGATTTCCCTTTGGTATGCAAGACCCTTGTGCGGTAAGAAGAGGTGGCGTCGGTGGGAAGGAAGTAGTGCTGTGCCTCCGGGTGTCTTAATGGAAGAGTTTTCTGTTGGTGGCATTTAACGGGTTCATTCATTGGATTTCAGGATTATTTACTTATTTATTAATTTAATGGATTAAGCACTGCGCTACTGAGAGGGGTCTGGCTGCTGACCTTTAGCGACAGGCCCCTCTGTGACTCTTTTGACCCTGTGATGTTATTCAGGGGCCGGTGGCTAAGGGTGACAGTGACGTGGATTTGGATGGGCCACCTTCTGTAAGTGACGTTGAGGTTCGCTGCTTTTGTAAAATTATCTCTCAGGGAAAAAAAAGGTTGGAGACCCCTGCTCTAGACCATGCTCAAGAAACTGTGACACACAGACACCCATCATGGACATATCGATGTTTTCGGCATCAGGTGACCCTAAAATGTGGAAATTCGTCAAAATGTTTGACAAATCTAAAGCTTTGGCTTCTCCCCCACAGATGATAGGTTATGGTTGGTATGAGGGGAGCGGGCGCAAAACAAAAAGTTGAATCTTGACAAGTGGGGTAGGCAGGGGCAGGGCCGTCTTAACGCATGGGCATGCTGGGCAGTTGCCCGGGGGTCCCACGCTAATCTTTGTATGTTGTGACTTGCTGAGTGGTTGTGTAGGTAAGGGGGTCCCAGTGCACTGCTTTGCCCCGGGGGGGGCCTATAATGCTGTTAAGACGGCCCTGGGTGGGGGTGTCCAATAATAATAGATGGACAGAAGTTTCACGTAATTTTACACGAGGCGGACAGAAAACGTTTGCAATATACAAAGAAAGGATAACAACCCACCTTCAGCTTGGCTTTTGATTGCTTCACCCAGGACGGACCGGGCAGCATCCGAATCACCGGCACAAACGTAAAGACCAGCGGCTTCGTGCGGCCTTCTTCACAGATGACCTGTAAGAAGACGAGAGAATCAACGTGGTGGTTAAAGCCCAGGACGTCCCAAAATGCGTGACACACATATTTTCCCACCCCCTTCACTTCCTGCTCGCGCTATTGTGTTGTAGATGTCGCGTTTTTGCCCATCAATCTGCACCCAATCACCCGTAATGACAAAGTGAGAACATGACTTCAGACAGGCTTGGAAATGTATTGGAACTCATAGAAGTTTACGGGCCCTCCATTCGGAACTTTCTAGAAGCTCCTCAGGCAGTAAATCCAGCTTGGGGTCATCTCAAGTTTTGCACACCTGGAAGTTCCCTGGCAGGTCCTCTGTGAGCTGCCATCTTCAGGTCTCTCCACTCATCTTCTATGGGGGTTCGTCTGGGACCACCCAATGACACTCAGAGGCTCATCCTGAAGCCACCCCAGCATTGTCTTGGCTTTACGCTTTGGGTCATTGTTGTGATGAAAGGTGAACCTTCATCAGGAAATTCCTGTCTTGCTTTTCCTTTCAGCAGTGGAGTCCTCCTGGGTCTTCTTCCACTGAGCCCCCTGTCACTCAGAGATCTGACGGACCTCAACCTTGGAGGCCCGCTCATATCTCTTTGGAAGTTGTCCTTGGCGTCTTGTCCACTATTCCCACTGTCCTTCCACCCATTCTGGGGGTCCGTTCTCCCCATCTGGCCACGTTCAGGGAGGTTATCTACAGTCCTATGGACCTTCGGACGTCTTCAGGAACAGGAACATCAGGCTGCTTGGAGATGGTGGTCTTCTGGCCTTTGCCTGATCTGTCATTTTCTTTCTGATCTCCTCACACGACTCTCTCATTTGCTTTCTCTGCTCTGTGTTCAGTGGGGGGGACATGGTGACACCAAACATCACGGCGACGCCTTGTCTCCATTTATAAATCGGCTGAGTGACCGATTGGAGACACGTGTGTGGTACGAATTCAATAAAACGGCGAGTTTGTAAAATCCAGTGATTTAGGGTCTTTTCAAAGGGGGTCCCAACAAATCTGTCCAAGCCAGAGCAGAAGATCTTTGTATAAGAAGCAACACCTGGTCTTTTTTGTCACACTTGCTTTGCTTGACTCGATGACATCTCAAAGGCATGCGGGGGCACAGGGGACACTCGCTTTCCATGTTGTCACTTTTCAGGGAGCGACACATTTGTCCACATCTGTAGACCCCACGAGACCACACTGTGCCACCACAGCCCCTGGTATAAACCATCCATCCATCCATTTTCCAACCCGCCGAATCCGAACACAGGGTCACGGGGGTCTGCTGGAGCCAATCCCAGCCAACACAGGGCACAAGGCAGGAACCAATCCTGGGCAGGGTGCCAACCCACCGCAGGGTATAAACCTCTCCAATTCATATTCACTGTATGCATCAATAAGCTTAACTCTGAACAGAGTCGGTAAAGGAGCACTGACGTCATATAGCGCCTTTCATGCTGAGCATCCCTTCAAGCTAAATGAGCCAAAAATGACCAGCCACGGGTGACCTGAGGTGACATTTGAACCCCGGCTTCCGAAGCGAACCCGATTAAAATGAAAACAAACAGAAGCATTACCTCGAGGAGCTCCTCTCCACAGTCCAAAGGCCGAAAACGAAAATCAAAGAACCCAAACTGCCGAAGCCAGCAGCTCATGACACGGCTGTGTGGAATGTGAGGAGCACAGAGCGGCCATTCACGTCCGGCAAGTCCATTGGAGTGCAGACAATCGCCATTCACGCTGACCGCCCACCCACCCTTTAGTGACCTCACAGTGTATTTCTGTGTCTGTGGGGGGGGGGGGGGGGGGGGGGGGGGGTCATGTGACTCGGGCAGCACGTGCTCAGAAGACAAGAGAAGCTTCAGGAATCTCACAGCAAATGGGTGGGGTGGGCCGCGTCGGTCCTGGAGGGCCGCTGTGGTTTCTTAATGACAAGTCAGTCACTGCTGATGAAGCTCTTCTTGCCCAAGTGACATCGTCATGCTTCATTTTAGTGGTCTCGTTTGTTAAGCCCCCCCCCACCCCACCCCACCCTTATTTGATTATTTCAGCCTTAGGCCGCTGCATTCAGCGTTGTTAATGGCTCCTTCTTAGCAATAAGACACAAAAGGAGCCGGCAGGTCCCCAAATGACTTGTTTCCATTTACACCACTGGGGCTTCATCCTTTGGTACTCTGTGACTCTCCGGAAAATCCTTGGGTCCCGCTGGTTTGACTTTGTGTTGCTCATGGACTCCCGAATGAGGCACATGACCCGCATTGTGAGGGAGCGTCAATTACGGCATTACGGCCATGTGGTGCGATTCCCGGAGGGTGATCTGGCTTGCAGGACCCTCTTTGTTGAGGACCCCCAGGCCAAGGGGTCGCCCACGTAACACCTGGCTGCAGCAGGTAGAGGGTCATTTCCGGAGGGTGGGACTGGGCCGTGTGTCTGCCTGGGGGGGTTGCCAACCGGGATCCCGACTTGTTTCGTCATGTGGTGGGTGCGGCAACTTGACTTGACTTGCTTTGGGGTTCATCCTGCACACACTTTGCAGCCTTTGTCGATTTTCGTAAAGCGCTTGACTCAGTTGATCGAGTTGCCCCGTGGGACATCCTGAGACTTCACGGGATCCCCTCGAGGTTGCTGGATATCGTGGCCGGCCAGTACACTGGTACTGTGAGTGCTGTGCAGAGTGGAGGCAGACCCTCTGTGTTTTTCCCAGTTGATTCTGGAGTCCGTCATCAGTCTGTTCTGCTCCTACTCATTTCAATGTTTGCAAGGACTGGGTGTTGGGCAGGGTCATGGGGTCCAGTGCCTGGGTGGGCATCTGTTGGTGAAGAGAGAATCACTGACCTTGACGTTGATCTTTGTGGAGTCAATGGAGGCTCTGATTGGGGTTCTCAAGTGTCTGAGCGAGGAGTCCGAGGGTCTGGGCTTGTGAGGGTCCTGATAAAAACCAACGTCACAGGCCTTTAATGACCTCTTAGGCACGGCCATCAGCAGGTGTCTGTCTGCAGAGAGAGTGTTGACCTCGTCATCGAGAGGTTTACTTACCTGGGCAGTGACATTCACGTGTTTCTGGTGACTCTTCCTATGAAGTCAGTAGACGGATTGGGAGAGCATGGGGGGGGGGTCATGAGGTCACTGGAAAGGGGTGTGTGGCGCTCCGGATATCTCCAAAAGGATGAAGGTCCAAGTCTGTAGAGTCCTGGTGCTCCCTGTTTGTGAGACATGGACACTATCCAGTGACCTGAGACTGAGACTGGACTCCTTCAGTACTGTGTGTGTCTCTTCAGAAGGTCCTCGGGTCCCACTGGTGTGACTTTGTGTTGCTCACAGAGTCCCGAATGATGCACATGACCAGCAGTGCGAAGGAGGGTCAGTTACGGCTCTACGATTACCCGAGGGTGATCCGGCTCACAGGACCTTCATTGTTGAGGCCAAGGGGACACCCACATAATACCTAGCTGCAGCAGACAGAGGGTCATTTTGGGGGGATTGGGCCACGTGTCCGCCTGGAGTTGGGGGGGGGGGGGTTGCCAACCAAGATCCTGAGTTGTTTCGTCGTGTGGCAGGTGCAACAACGTGCTGTACCAGTTGTGGAACCCAGGGGCACTTTGAGCCACCCTCACCCGACACAGACTGGCAGAGACACAGGATTTTAGCACATCGTGGGACCCACTCTACCCCACTTTGCACCATTGCAGCTCCAATCCAAATTACAGATCAACACGCAGCGGGTCATCTACTGCCGTTTTCTGGCAAGCTCTGTCCTCTTCCTCCCGACTCTCGCTTTCCAGTAGCGGATCCTGGGAGCGTTCCGGGTGCTTCATCAATATTACCTGGAATCACTTCCCAGGTGTGATGGAAATCCACAGCCAGACTCTGCAGCTCCCCCTTGGCGGCCCCCATGGAAACCAACAGGGCTGCAATCAAATTCTCACTCCCAGTGTGCGTTGCAGGAACCCGTGGTGGGCTGCCCTCTGATGTCCAAGGGCAGCTTGTCCCTCGTAGGCATTCTCTCCCCCAGTCCATCCATCCAATTGGCATGTCGGCCAGACACATACAGTGCCTGCTCCCCAACCTGAACCTGAACACTTAATAGAGAAATGGGACAGACTGAAAATGATCCGTTTTGGGCTTCAGATCATTTGGAAGTCTAGGCCGTACCTGACACTGCAGACTAACGAGCCGTAAAATTAAATAAGGTCTGAGGTTGGCACTCATTAGTTTCTAATTAAGCACTTGGGTTGGAATGAAAACCTGCAGCCACCGCGGCCCCTCCAGGACTGATGTTGCCCACCCCTGCTGCTGGAGGAAATATGCAGGTGCAAATGTCGGCCCGTGGATGATGGGGGACTAAAGTGGTTTGAATCACAAGGCCACCGGTTCAAATCCCATTGCTGTCCCACTAAAACTGTCCCCAAGCATTTCCTATGTGTATTTAGAATACAAAGAGCATTGAAATGACCAGGCACAGTCTTCATGTTGACTTCACCCCGGGTCATTATAGACCACCAGACCGGACAACTTCTGGAAACCAAAGACTGCAAGTTTATGAGAGCCAGGAGCCTGCTGGGACCTTCCCACCTAACTTAGCCATGGTGGTCTATGAGAAACTCGCCAACAGAGACAAAGACCTGCCGCGCAGGTGATGGCCATCCAGGGAGGCTACAGATACCCACAAGGCATCATGGGAACTGTAGTTCTTTGAGTCAGCCCTATTGGGGCTCCATGGGTGACACCAGGGGGCACTGAAGGGACTAGAGAGCCCCATTTTGTGAGGCTTCATGCATTCCCTGAGGTACTTCATCTCGGGACTCCAGAAGTGTTCCCGAGTTTTATATAAAAGGAGCAGCCTGCCTAAGGACAGGGAGCCAAAGTCGGGAGGAGGAAGACGAAGGTCGCCTGGAGGAGCGGAGGAGCGGAGGAGAGACGGAAAGACGGCTGCGTGGTTGAATGGTGGGGTTTGAAACCTTTGAAACCCACTAGAACTTTTGTCTGTGCCATTATGTTGGCTGTGTGCGGTACTGCAATGCCCCCTAGTGGTCACATCTTATATTATCTTTCTCTGGGTGGCTCAGTTGTAGTGCAGCTGCCTTGCAGTAAGGGGTCTCAGGTTCGTGTCCCCAGTGGTCCCTGCATGGAGTTTGCGTGTGTTTGCAGTCAGGATTTTTCATTCACCGGCTTGGATGTTAAGCCCTTGGCAGGTTTTTCAGGAAGGACAGAACTGGCCTCTGTCTTATTTGAAATTTGCCCCCAGTGTCACAGTGGGAATCCTCGGAATGTCACTCATCTTTAAAATGTCACCAGCCACTGCCACCACCCCCTCCAAGGTCCTTTGTAGCCAGAGTAACACGCACACAGCAGCACACAAACAAGCCCGCCTGGGCACGTTTCGGATTTCCTCTTTGTCTCTAAGTGGGCTCTCAGGGGTCAATGGCTTGCCCTCCGTGTCCCCGGGGATCTCGCCTCTTCATTATGGATCCGCAGCTTGAGGAACAGCCAGACAGGCCCTCGATGACCCTCTGCTGTGACCTCGACGAGATCCACGAGTGCGGGTTAAATGACGAGCAGAGTTAAACTGCTGACTGCTGTGACATTTACAACAAAGCGCCAGCCCTCGGGGGGGCACACACTTTGGCCGCGTGCCACTCGGTCTGCCGAGGTTCAGGAGAGCAGAGGAGCTTCAAGATATTCAGCAGAGAATGGGACGGCGTGTGTGGACAGCAATACAAGAAACTGCACGGAGCACCAGCCTCGGGTGGCATTTCAGACAGGAGGGTGGGTCTGTTGCTTGCACCCTCATCTGACTACTTGCTGCCTGCGCACCATCTGTAGGAATGCGCTGCGATTCAGCTGTAAAGCAACTCGGGTTGGTGCTGACAACAGAAAGGCACTATATAAACTAGACGGCAGCAGACATCCTGGCACATGTGTCATTATCGACAGAGAGAGTCCCTCAGATATGTTTAGTCAGTGACAGCGTGGCACCAGACCCTCAGTCACCAACTGAGTGCCCACCTGTGAACTTCCAGTGTGACACAAAATGAGTTGTTTGGTTTGAATGAACTAAAAATATTTAAAAAAATAAATAAAACCCACTATGCTAGAAATCTGAGTGATGGGCTTCACTATGGAGAGGGGCTTTAAAAGCCCCCCCACTGTGTCCCTGTACAGCCCTAACACCTAACCTGGAAAAGCCATCAGTGAGTGAGACAGTTGAATACAGCAGAGGGCGCCGTGTCTGACTTCACAGTACTTGACTCTGAGTCGCAGTCTGCAGATGGGGTGCCAGTCCACGTGAAGCCCACTCACTCGCAGGCGCACTGCCTGGAGCTCTGCGCGTCTTATTGTTACTGTGTTTGTTTGCTCCCTTTAATCTTCCCTTCCTGCTTTATGGCTTTCCTGTTATTCCTTTGTTTACTCCTTTTAATCTTCCCTCCCTCCCTGTAATATCCTTTAATTTCATTTGTGCTTCCGTAGTTGCCAGT
The DNA here is from genome assembly GCF_900747795.2 of Erpetoichthys calabaricus. Lineage (NCBI taxonomy): Eukaryota > Metazoa > Chordata > Cladistia > Polypteriformes > Polypteridae > Erpetoichthys > Erpetoichthys calabaricus. The sequence goes on from NC_041408.2 coordinate 91,572,019, forward strand.
ACTTTCTTTACTCCCTTTAACCCTCCCTCCCTGCCTGCCACAATCTTTATCTTTCTAGTTGCCTGTTGTTACTTGTTTTACTTCCTTTACCCCTCCCTTTTCTTTCTAATTATATTATTGTTGCTTTATTTACTCCCTTTACACCTCCTTTACTGCCACACTATTTATGTTTCTAGCTATGCTCTTCTTACTTTCGTAACTTCTTTAAATCCTCCCTTCCTGTTGAACCTTTCTCACTATCTTCTTCTTACTCCCTTTAATCCTCCCTTACCACCATACCCTTTAGGTTTATAGTTACCTTGCTGTTAGTTTCTTAAAGCCCTTCCTGATGTACCCTTTAACTTACTGACCATCCTGTTATCATTTTCTTTACGCCCTTTGATCATCCCTCCCTGTAACATCCTTTAGTTTTCTAGCTATTTTGTTGTTTCGTTTACTCCCTGTAATCCTCCCTCCCTGCCATACCCTTTATCATTTTTTAGTTATTATGTTGTTAATTTTTATTTACTCCCTTTGATCCTCCCTTCCTCCTGTACCAGTTAACCTTATGACTATCCAGTAATTTTTTCATCCTCCCTCCCTGTAACATCCTTTATCTTTCTAGTTATTCTGTTGTTAGTTGCTTTACTCACTTTAATCGTCCCTTCCTGCTGTACCTTTTAACCTTATGGCTTTCCAACAATTTCTTTGTTGTCTCCATTTACTCATCCCTCCCTGTAACAGCCATTAATGTTCTAGTTATTCTCTTTTAACTTTCTTTACTCCCTTTAACCCTCCTTTCTTGACATACCCTTTACCTTTCTGGCTATTGTGTTATTGCTTTGTTTACTCCCTTTACTCATCTCTCCCTGTTATGCCTTTACGTTTCCTAGTTCAGTTGTTGTTACTTTCTTCACTCCCTTTAATCGTCCCTCCCTGCCATGCCCTTTATCTTTCTAGTTATTCTCTTGTAAGCTTATTTACTCCCTTTAATCCTCCTTTCCTCTCGTATCCCTTAAACTTATGGCTGTCCTGTTACTGCGTTGTATACCCCTTTGATCATCCCTCCTTAGAACATTTGCTATCTTTCAAGTTACTGTGTTGTTAGTTTCTTTATTGCTTTTAACCCCTCCCCCTTTCCTGATTCCCTCTTTGTAGCCATCGTGTCATTGCTTTGTTAAGTCCATCTAGTCATCCCTCCCTCTAACAGCCTTTAGTTGTTACCCTCTTGACTCCCTTTGATCCTCCCTTCCTGACATATCTTTTGCCTTTGTGGCTGTCCTGCTATCGTTTTGTTTACTCCCTTTGTTCATCCCTCCCTGTAACATCTTTTGGTTTTCTACTTATTCTGTTATTTCATTTACTTCCTTTAATCCTCCCTCCCTGCTGTACCCTTTTTCATTTTTCAGTCATTATGTTATTTTTTTTTTACTCTTTGTTATTTTTTTTATGTTCTAGTTATTCTCATAACTTTCTTTACTCTCTTTAACCCTCCTTTCTTGACATACCTTTTAGCTTTCTGGCTATCGTGTTATTGCTTTGTTTACTCCCTTTGATAATCTCTCCCTGTTATGCCTTTAAGTTTCCTAGTTCAGTTGTTGTTACTTTCTTGACTCCCTTTAATCATCCCTCCCTGCCATGCCCTTTATCTTTCGAGTTATTCTCTTGTAATCTTATTTACTCCCTTTAATCGTCCTTTCCTGACGTATCCCTTAACCTTTTGTAGCTATTGCGTTATTGCTTTGTTCACTCAACCTAATCATCCCTCCCTCTAACAGCCTTTAGTTGTTTCTCTCTTGACTCCCTTTGATCCTCCCTTCCTGACATATCCTTTGCCTTTGTGGCTGCCCTGTTATTGCCTAGTTTACTCCCTTTGATCATCCCTCCCTTATAGTTATCTTGCTGATAGTTTCTTAAAACCCTTCCTGCTGTACCCTTTAACTTACTGACCATCCTGTTATCATTTCCTTTACTCCCTTTGATCATTCCTCCCTGTAACATCCTTTAGTTTTCCAGCTATTCTGTTATTTTGTTTACTCCCTTTAATCCTCCCTCCCTGCTGTACCTCTTTTTCATTTTTACTTCTTATGTTGTTAGTTTTTGTTTACTCCCTTTAACCCTCCTTTCTTTGACAGACCCTTTATCTTTGTGGCTATCGTGTTATTGCCTTCTTTACTCCCTTTAATCTTCCCTCCCTGCTGTACCCTTTATCTTTCCAGTGGTTATCCTCTTTTTTCTTTGTTCGTTCCTTTTAATCAGGTCTGCCCATGATGCTCTACTCAGAAAGCCAGTTTTTATTTACTTATAAACTTTTTTTAATACTCGTCTTCCTGTCCCAGGTTTGGGTGGCTCACAGACGTGCCCATCTTACAATGAGCAATCTTACATGCAACAATCTTACATGCAACAATCTTACATGCAACCTCACAGGTGGCGCAGTGGTAGTGCTGCTGCTTTGCAGTAAGGAGACTGTGGAAGATTGTGGGTTTGCTTCCTGGTTCCTCCATGTGTGGATAGCACTTTGAGTACTGAGAAAAGTGCTATATAAATGTAATGAATTATTATTCATTATTTTGAGATCCTTAGCTGGCATAAGCCACTCGCCCAGTGGGGAGGCCAATGGCAGTTCAGCTCATACAGAATTCCCAGTGGCCACCAGCAGGGCATCACCGAGGTCACCTCAGCCTGACTCAGCGTGTCACGCCACTCGTCATGGGAGCCGTCAGTATAAAATGATCAGCGCTGTGTTTACTCACCCGGCACATATGAGGGGACCTGCTATGCTGCTTTTTGACCCTGGTTAATAATCCCCTTCATTCATCACCTGTCCCACGTGGCAACTCTTTGGGCATCAAATGCAACAAAGAGTAGGCAAGCAGCGGCGCTGGCATCACGGTACATGCGAGGGCGTGTAATGTAATATTTGTGAATTTCAGGATTAAGAGTCGTCCGTCTAAATATACCGAAATTAAAATGATAGCCCACCCAACACCCCCCCACCCCAAAGTGCCCGGCCCATGCATGCTTTCCTCATGACTCAGCTTCTCTCCATATTACACAGCAATGTCTCAGGCTCAGAGGAGGTGGTGGGGGGGTGGGGGGGGGGTCCAATGTTGTTCCCACCCTTATCGATTTCACAGTCAGCTGTGACGAAACCTGACAGCTTAATGGCTTATTAAATCAGGGCACGAAATTCACAGCAGTGTGCTGGGGCCTGCAGGGTGGGCACAGCGTTTGTATTAATGCATTTTATTGTTACAAAAGTTTGCTGTTGGCCATCTGCTGAAGTGACAAATACCATGTATTTTATTACTACAGGCATAACAAAATGCATTCCAATAGGTGGCACACTGAAAATGCTAACACAGAGGTCACGCCACCTCCACTTCAGGAGGGCTCACCCACCTGCAGTTAAGCATGCTCGGGGACCAGCCAGTACCTGGATGGGAGACCACCTAAGAAAAGCTGGAAGAGGTGTTGGTGAGGCCAGTATCAGGGGCACTTACCCTGGGGTCTGAATGGGGACCCCAATGGGCCAGTGCAGTGACGGGGGGCACAGTGCTGTAAAAATGGTGCCATCCTTTGGATGAGATGTAAAACTGAGGTCCTGACTCTGTGGTTATAGATGGGCATCTTTAATAAAAAGTAGGGTGTACTTCAATGTTCAGGCTAAATTGCCCATCATGGTCTTGTTCATTCTGGCCCCCTAATCATCCCCTGTCTCTAGTTGGCAGTACACTCACCACCTAACAGCTCCTGTGTGGTGAGTGTACTGGCAAAAAAATGGCTGCCATCACATCATCCAGGCAGAGGCTGAAATGGCCCCCCACTCTCTATGAAAAGCACCTTGAATAGTGAGAAGGGGGCTATATAAATTACTATTATACAGATTTACATTTCAACCTATCTTAGATGGATAGTGCAACAAGTCAAGTCAAAGTGTCTTTGAGTCTGTGTATCTGTGCTTTTGTCCGATTACTATGTCACTGCCATTCCAACAGACGGCACATCACAAATATTTACAAATCCCATACCAAATAGCATATAAATGGATAGGATTTGTCATTTCAACAGATAGTGTTTCACAAATATTTGTAGTAATAAAATGCATTCCAATTGTTATTCCAACAGATGGCACATCACAAACATTTATAGTAATAAATTGTATTCTGTTTGTCATTCCAACAGATGGCACACAACAAATATTTGTTGTAATAAAATTCATTGCATTTATTATTCCAACAGATGGCACGTCACAAACATCTATAGTAATAAATTGCATTCCATTTGTCATTCCAACAGATGGTGCATCACAATGTATTAAATTGCATTGCATTTGTCATTCCAACAGATGGTGCATCACAAACCTTTGTAGCAGTGCATTTTATTACCACAAATGTTTACAACGCACCATCTACTGGAATGACAAATGCAATGCATTTTATTACTAGAAGTGTTTGTGATGAGCCATCTGTTAGAATGATAAATGCAATGCATTATACTACTACATGCGTTTCAAAATCCAGCACTGTAAATGTTAATGCTGAGGTCTGCGTTGACTGCTAAGATTTCAATTCATCTCTGACGGGTGGCACAGCCAGTTAATATTAAACACAGAGTGATGAAATGACTAAACTCACACACGAATAAAGCAGGGCACCAATCTGCCAATGAAGCTTTCTTTCACAGCCTCATACTCTTTTTGACTGATGTTTATATAACAAAAGTAAAATTTATGAGTGAATTTCAAAAATTCATAAATAAATGAATTCTGTGCAGAGAGATCCGCCACTCAGCGAGCTGCCTTTGAAGATAGTGGCTATACAAATGTTCAGAACAAAACCCATCTGAAGGTCGTCCAGCGATCAAACGCACTTCCACCTGCTTCACACTTCATTAAGTCTGCCTGCTCCGCTCATCGGGCGCTTTCATTCTGATGCTTGCAGGCACTCGCCAATCTAAATGCATTTTAAGACTAATGTAGAATGGCCAGCAGCCATTAAGTGATTTAGAAATTAATCAAAGATTGAGATCACCAAGAGGGGGCGCTCTAAAAAAAATGTACGTTAAATATATGCAGAAGAACTGCCATCTGAAACACAAAATGGAGTTCAGTCCATTGGACAAAGTTGTAAGACACAGTGATACGAGCCGGAAGGAAGATAGATAAATAAAAGACAAAAGCACTATATAAAGTGCAGATAGATAGATAGATAGATAGATAGATAGATAGATAGATAGATAGATAGATAGATAGATAGATAGATAGATAGATAGATAGATATGTGAAAGGAACTATATAATAGATAGATAGATAGATAGATAGATAGATAGATAGATAGATAGATAGATAGATAGATAGATAGATAGATAGATATGAAAGGCGTTATAAAAGAGATAAATAGATTGATCTGCAGAACATCAATCTGGACTACAGGGATCAGAGCGCAGTCTCAGTGCAGACACAAGGGGGCGCTCTACTGTGCTGCTTAAAGCTCAATGCCCTTCACTGAGGGCACAAAGTCGACTCCATCCAGTGACCCAGTGGGTCAAAGGGCCAACCTTAAATATCCTGTCACTCGACACCTCATTTTTAGCATAGAAAGTCAACACAAAGGACTGGACGGGAGGCGCTATACTGTAGGGCAGAGTGGGGTGAGCAGACTTCATTTAAAAACACTTCGGCGCCAATGGGTTATGTGACAAACTAAAAAAAATGGAAGAAAACAGAAAAATATGACGTCAGAGGAGGGGACGTTTGACAAGGACAGTCAGCCACTATGATGAAAGGTCACAAAATAAAATGATGATGTAGAGAGCAGAGGTAGATGGATATGAAAGGTGCTATAGAAGAGACACAGAGGGCACAGAATAAGAGTTAGATAGACAGAGAGGAAAGGCGCTATATGACAGACAGACACTATATAAATAACCCACAGATATGAAAGGCGCTATATAAACAGGTAGTTATGTAATTTAAGGACTGACATGAAAGGTGCTACGCTGATTGAGGTTCATCTTAACAGATCAACATGAATGATTCCGCCCGCCTCCTTCATATAGCGCCTGTCACATCTCTCTCTGTGCCCGTTTCCGGTGGTCTCATCCCTTTCCCTTTTCTTCACTCCGGACAATGACAAATGTAAGACAAAGGTGAAGTGCAGTGACATGTCAGGCCCTCAAGGTCGTGGTGCTCCCATGGTGGTCTCTCGCGTGCCCCTTCTGTGAGAGCAGCTGTTGCCCGGCTAAGCGTCAAGCGCGTCGTTTCCTTACCGCATGGCGCACCTCGGCCGCACTTTTTGGGACCTCCTTGTAGTTCTCGGTCGTCATGGTCGCCTGGGTGCCCGTCAGTCCTCCTTCCCCGCAGGTGTATCCATCTGCTTTGTGGTCTTCAGAGGACTTTTGAACTTGTTTGCCTGAATTCTGTCCCCCAGCCTTAGTGATAAGTGCTCCGCCGTGTGGGTTTCCATTTATAGATATTTGAAAGCCACAAATAGCCCACCGAGTGATGGCAGGCAGCTAAACAAAGATAACAACAGCGGCTGGACTGCGCCTCTTGAGCTCAGAGACGGGGTCTTCAAGGCCGGGGGGCAGATTCAGATTTTCTTTTTTTGTCACTCTGTCCAAATTGACTGCCTTTTCCTTACTGATCTATAGCAATGGGGGGGGGGGGGTGCAACGTATTCGGGGATCTTAACATTTCACATCATTTTAAAATCTGTTAAAGAATTAACTGTTTAGCTCTCTTAGATTTTCAGCTAACAAAGATTTTCTCTGAACATTTCTGGGGGTGTCTTAAGGGTCTGGGCCTGCTGATCATAGAAATCACATTTAAATATTCCTCCAATTATAATGTATCACCAAAATTTTTATATACTGTAACATCATATTTATAAATATTGTAACATATTTTACACTTCATAATATGGCCGGGTGCAGGAGTGACAGGGGAAAATTTGGGCTACCAACGGGTTTAATGTCCAGAAATACAACAAACGTGACGTGCTCTTTCGGTGGTCTTGCTCTGCAAATTTCAGGGCTGAAAGCGAATGAAAGTCATTGGCTGGTCAGTCATGAATTAGGTGGGCGTCTCGTGACCTCCGTCCAGTGGGTGGCGCTTGCTTGAATTGACTCCTCCTTCTGGGAGGCCCAGGCTTTTATGACAGCAACCCAGTAGGGGAGGAGTCAGTTGTGGTTTCTTGGCACTGTAGAGAGAGAGAGAGATGACAATGTTAGTGACAGCGCCCCCTCTCATCCCAGAGTGGCATCACATACCTCGACAGATCCTGGAAGGAGATCCTCTGCTGCTACAATATGGCACCTTAGAAGCACAGCCAGGACATATGGAAGTCCCTCAAAGAAGAGCTAACAGCTCCCCCGGAGGCCCCCAGGAGCCCCCTACAGTGCTGTCCCACAGGACTACAATTCCAAACAAGCCCTGTGGGTATTTGTACGTTGGTTTCCCCCAGTGGGACGCAGCCACCACTTGTGCCAGGTGAACACATAATCCTGGTCCACAGACTCCTTCTCTTCTTCTCCCAGGCGTCCCATTCTGGTAAGGAACCATCACTGGGACATCAGTCCAACTCTGTCCTTCCATTATGGCATCCCTCCTTGGCAAGGAACCATCATCCATCCAGGTCGGGATCCAATAAGTTATCAATAGCGCCCCCTCTTGTCCGGGAGTGTCATTACATACTGTGACAGAGTCTGTGAGGAGATCCACCAACACGCGTGTGTGATGTATGCCATGATATTTATACAGTATATGACACAATAGATACGTAAAGTAACATGACCTTCACAGTATAGAACATTACATGTCTATGTGACACATACAGAGCATCCAGAAAGTATTCACAGCACATCACTTTTTCCACATTTTGTTATGTTACAGCCTTATTCCAAAATGGATTAATTTCATTTTTTTCCTCAGAATTCTACACACAACACCCCATAATGACAACATGAAAAAAGTTTACTTGAGATTTTTGCAAATTTATTAAAAATAAAACAACTGAGAAATCCCATGTCCATAAGTATTCACAGCCTTTGCTCAATACTTTGCCGATGCCCCTTTGGCAGCAATTCCAGCCTCAAATCTTTTTGAATATGATGCCACAAGCTTGGCACACCTATCCTTGGCCAGTTTCGCCCATTCCTCTTTGCAGCACCACTCAAGCTCCATCAGGTTGGATGGGAAGCGTCGGTGCACAGCCATTTTAAGATCTCTCCAGAGATGTTCAATCAGATTCAAGTCTGGGCTCTGGCTGGGCCACTGAAGGACATTCACAGAGTTGTCCTGAAGCCACTCCTTTGATATCTTGGCTGTGTGCTTAGGGTCGTTGTCCTGCTGAAAGATGAACCGTCGCCCCAGTCTGAGGTCAAGAGCGCTCTGGAGCAGGTTTTCATCCAGGATGTCTCTGTACATTGCTGCAGTCATCTTTCCCTTTATCCTGACTAGTCTCCCAGTCCCTGCCGCTGAAAAACATCCCCACAGCATGATGCTGCCACCACCATGCTTCACTGTAGGGATGGTGCCAGGTTTTCTCCAAACATGACGCCTGGCATTCACACCAAAGAGTTCAATCTTTGTCTCATCAGACCAGAGAATTTTCTTTCTCATGGTCTGAGAGTCCTTCAGGTGCCTTTTGACAAACTCCAGGCGGGCTGCCATGTGCCTTTTACTAAGGAGTGGCTTCCGTCTGGCCACTCTACCATACAGGCCTGATTGGTGGATTGCTGCAGAGATGATTGTCCTTCTGGAAGGTTCTCCTCTCTCCACAGAGGACCTCTGGGGCTCTAACAGAGTGACCATCGGGTTCTTGGTCACCTCCCTGACTAAGGCCCTTCTCCCCTGATCGCTCAGTTTAGATGGCCGGCCAGCTCTAGGAAGACTCCTGGTGGTTTCAAATCTCTTCCACTTCCAGATGATAGAGGCCACTGTGCTCATTGGGACCTTCAAAGCAGCAGAAATTTTTCTGTAACCTTCCCCAGATTTGTGTCTCGAGACAATCCTGTCTCGGAGGTCTACAGACAATTCCTTTGACTTCATGCTTGGTTTGTGCTCTGACATAAACTGTCAACTGTGGGACCTTCTATAGACAGGTGTGTGCCTTTCCAAATCAGGTCCAGTCAACTGAATTTACCACAGGTGGACTCCAAGTAAGCTGCAGAAACATCTCAAGGATGATCAGGGCAAACAGGAGGCACCTGAGCTCAATTTGGAGCTTCATGGCAAAGGCTGTGAATACTTATGTACATGGGATTTCTCAGTTTTTTTTATTTTTAATAAATTTACAAAAACCTCAAGTAAACTTTTTTCCCGTTGTCATTATGGGGTGTTGTGTGTAGAATTCTGAGGAAAAAAATGAATTGAATCCATTTGGAATAAGGCTGTAACATAACAAAATGTGGAAAAAGTGATGAAGCGCTGTGAATACTTTACAGATGCACTGTAGATAGATAGATAGATAGATAGATAGATAGATAGATAGATAGATAGATAGATAGACTTTATTAATCCCAAGGGGAAATTCACAAATTTATAATACATACAATATAATACATACAAAGTATGTACTGTAACACTGTAATATTCATACATATTATAATAGTTACACAGTATGTGACATAACATTTGTACATAGCAGGGTGACATTTTCTTCTATTGCACATTTTCACACATGACGTCGCTCAAAGTAATTTACAATATTAACGGCTAAACGATTATAAAAGTAAATAAAACAATTTGAGAACGTTGTATAAAACAGTCCAGAATTCCAACATCCAGCTCAATAACAAAATTGTGATAAGATGGCCAGGGAGGAGAGGAAATCAAAAACTCCAGTTGGTGAGATGCTGGACACCAACGTGACATTTCTACATCCCATAATAATGACACAATATATGGCATATCGTCACACACGTGCGCTCAGGGGACAGTTGAAGGGCTCTGGTGACGTTCCAGGGGTTGGCGCTGTGACATAACTTTTTTTTTTTTGTTTTTTCCCCTCCCTCTGCAGACCTGGAGATTGACGGCTTTTCCGCCTCTGATGTCACTTCCAGTGTCTGTCTGCCTGGACCCGCCTCTTCCTGCTGGACACCATCATACCTGGAAGCTCCGCCATCTTCAAGTCAGTCTGTCGGTCAGATCCTGCAAAGATGTTGCCTTGACGCCCTTCAATCACGTAATTACAGGGGGGTTTGCCCACAAGTGTCCCAAACCCTTCTTATTGTGCCCTCTTATTCTTACACATTACATTTATGCAGGATGAATCTTAACATTTAAATATAACTTAAAGCAACAATATTTATACTGGATAACATAATGCCACCTCCAACTTCTACTCCTCATAACGTAACACGTAGACCTCAACGCTGAATCATCGCACTCTCGCGTCTCCACAGCACTTTGGGTGGCCGCTTCTCACTTGTCAGGACTAAACCACTAAATGTCACAATCAGCACACGTCCACCTCGTGGTAACTCTGATGAAGCGAATGTAAGTGGGCACCCTCACATGGGCTGTGCCCACTAGACAGTGGTCTGGCACTCCAACATGTGGGACTCAAACTGAGCCACAGTAGACTGGAGTGGCGTGAAGGCCCTATGAAGAACACATCCTCTTGGGCTGAAACGAGAGCTGTGCAGGGGGGCAGCCGGGTGGGCTTAGAGACACAGCTGTCGGCATCAGTCTGTCGCCCACTGCTTGGAGCGCCACACACAGACAAAGGCCTCAGTCGACCAGGCTGACCAGGGACAGCAAGTGAGCAACAGGCAGCTCAGCGGGCGTAAAGAAACACAGCGTGACTCATTCTGTTTACCGGCAACACAACACCCCCCTGGGGGGGGGATTCTCACACACGGCTATTTATACCAGCTAATCACTCACTGGTGTCTACTTTATAAATACCACCCGGATGGGAATGGGATGGGCAGGCGGGCTGAGAATTTTTGGGGGGATATCAAATTGAAGGGCACTAGGAGCAGAGAGGCTGAGATGAAAGGCCATGTTGTGTTGTCACAGTCGGGGCACGAAATATGACAAAGGTAAGGGGGGCTTCAACAGCCCCCAGTAACTCAGCAGGTTTCATAGAATTTATTGCTACATTTACTATTTAAGTAGATAGATAGATAGATAGATAGATAGATAGATAGATAGATAGATAGATAGATAGATAGATAGATAGATAGATAGATAGATAGATAGATAGATAGATAGATAGATAGAACTGAAAGGCACTATATGATAGATAGATAGATAGATAGATAGATAGATAGATAGATAGATAGATAGATAGATAGATAGATAGATAGATAGGAGTGACCAGCAGGGTGTGCCAATGAGCCCCTAAACCCCAAGGCACAACTACACAGCACAGTCCTGGGTTCAAACAGATGTACCTTCAGTGTTAATGTTTATGATGTGCCATCTGTTGAAATGACAAATCCAATGCATTTCATTACTACAAATGTTTGTAATGCGGCATCTGTTGGAATGACAAATGCAATACATATGTCCATGTTATATACTATTTGGGTATGGTATTCATAAAAGCAGCGTTAATGTTTGCGATGCACCATCTGTTGGAATGACAAAGCAACCAGATGGACACAGAGATACACAGATACTTGCTGTTTAATCAACATTATATGTATATGTATATATATATATATATATATATATATATATATATATATATATATATATATATATATATATATATATATTTTTTACACACTGCATGATGTCAGTTATGAAATAATTTACTCTTTCAGATAGACTCCAAGAGACTTTATTTCAAGCTCTTGTTTCCGCCCAGTGGTACAAGTGATGGAGGACTGGACAATGCACTTTGGGTAGTGCTGGTGGTATTTAGGCCTGAACAGGTCTGCCAGTTACCTCAGCATCCTGACCCGCCACCCGCCTTCATCCGCCGCTCCTCTACTCCTCCACTCAGGTCTTCTGTAGCCCCACATATTCCCTCACCCCCATCCCAGCGTCTGTGCATACGTGATGCCAGCTTTGCCTCTTTCCGCTCAATCGAAGTCAGAGACCACCCGTCTGCTACGGCTCTGTGAGCCAGTGCTGGGTCAGGCTGGTGGGCTTTAGCAGTGGGCAGACACATTTGAAGAGCTTCCTTAAGCGTTCTGTCTACGACCACCCACTTCTACACTTCAGGTAGCGGCTTTTTGGTTGACTTCTACCGGAGTCGTCAGCCACCTGAGGAACATGTCCCCCTCAAGGTCCAGAGCCAGGGGCTACACTTTGTAGAGTAAAGGAACTAGTACCTGAGAAGTAGGAGCAGAACCCTTGATCACTTGATTCACAAGCCGAGTCATTACCCGAGAACGAGTCGCACAATTCTTGTTCATTTGATTTGAGAATGGAATCAGTACCTGAGAATTAGGAGCAGGATTCTCATTTATTTGCTTTGCAAGTTGAATCATTACCCAAAAACGAGGCACACAATCTTCATTAACTTGATTTGCAAGCTGAATCATTACCCGAGAACGAGTCACACAATTCTTGTTAATTTGATTTGTGGAAGGAAGCAGTACTTAAGAAGTAGGATCAGAAGTCTTAATCACTTGATTCACAAGCTGAGTCATTACCCGAGAACAAGCCACATAATCTTCCTTCATTTCATTCACAAGCTGAATCATTACCCGAGAATGAATCGCACAATTCTCGTTCATTTGATTTCCAAATGGAATCAGTACCTGAGAATTAGGAGCAGGATTCTCGTTTATTTGCTTTGCAAGTTGAATCATTACCTGAAAACGAAGCACCCAATTCTTGTGTATGTGATTTGAGAATGAAATCAGTACCAGAGAATTAGGAGCAGAAATCGTGATCACTTGATTCACAAGCTGAATCATTACCCGAGAACGAGCCACACAATTCTCGTTTATTTGATTTGCAAACAGAATGAGTACCTAAGAATTAGGAGCATGACTCTCATATTTTTGCTTTGCGAGTTGAATCATTACCTGAAAACGAGGCACACAATCGTCATTCATTTGATTCTAATCTTTACCTGAGAAGTCCTCCCCAGTCATGAATATTGATGAGTTACCACAGAGCAGCAAAACATTTCAAATATTCCTGAGTTTTGTTGCACAATGATTTGTTTTATCCACTAGATGGCAGCAGAGTGCTGCCCCCAAGTGTTATTCAGGTTTAACGCAACACGTCAGGCCTCCCAAGAGACACTCGGGGTTAACCATCTTTACACAGAACTCCAAGCCCAAGAGACGCTATGGATTAAACTGAGGAGTTTAATCAAACCGACACCTCTTTAGGAACATGGGAGGGCACCCTGCTGTGACACAGGAGGACATGTAGACACCACACTGAAAAAAGCTGCTGAACCCAAGGCTGCAGCAACAATACACCAGTGCTGCCCTCTGGTGCCATGCCAGGTGATTTATAAGACTTTTTTAAGGAAAGCACACTCGCTTACTTACTAGTGAAACGTTTTATTGACACAATCCAGATGGCACACATGATTGTGATCGCTGTGACTCCTGCAGATGTTTTGGTTCGTTTCCCTCCCACGTGTATCTCCTAGTAAGGCGTATTTAATTTTTCATGACATATTTACACCAATGTGCCCAACAAAGTCCATCTCACTCTGGGCCGGAGGTCCTTGAAGGAGGCTAGAAGGCGTGATTGAAGTAGTTTGGGCCATCCGGAGTGTCGGCACCATCAAGGTCATCGGGATCATCCTCGTCGGGGTCCTGGGTCAGCTGCTCCACATCCTCATCCGAAGTTGAAGGGTGCGTAAGAATGATCCGGGGAATCTTGGGGAGAAATCAAGGAAGACAAAGGGGACAGAGAGTTAACTCGGGGTTTGGTTGGCAGCTACAGCACACAGCTGGGCACTGATGGATGCTGTGAAGGAAAACTTCACTCAGAATTGATTTATTTGTAATGTTGGTTGAGAAAAGGAAAAAAAATAAATATCTCACGGTTTCATGAAGAATGAAGATAACACTTTTTCTGGTAGAATAAATGGCCATGGTGACCGACGTTGGATAACTGCATATAAAGTCAAATATAGCCAAGGAAAAAGATCTCACGTTCATCAAGTGGCATAACCCACATGTCAAGTCATCCAGTCACATGCTCATAACACCTCAAATACCTGAGTTTTTATGAACATACTGTTAACCTGGCTGTGCTACCCGTTTAAGACAGTTGAAATCTCAATAATCAGCATAGAGCTCAGCGTTAAACACTTGCAGTGTACCATCTTTTGAAAAATATTTTGTGATGCATGTACTAATAAAATGTATTGCATTTGTCATACCAACTTACGGCGCATCACAAGCATTTGTAGGAATAAAATGCATTACTACAAATGTTTGTGATGCACCATCTGTTGGAATGGCATATGCAATGCAGTTTACTTCTTCAAATGTTTGTGATCTGCCATCTGTTGGAATGATAAATGCAATGCTTAGGTCTCTGTTATATGCCATTCGGTATGGGATTTGTAAAAGCCGTGCCAATGTTTGTGATACGCCATCTGTTGAAATGATAAATGCAATACATAGGTCTCTGTTATATGCCATTTGAGTTCAAACACAAGAAGTTTTTATTTTACAGTACCTTCAGAATTAATGTTTGAGATGCGCCATCTATTGTAATGAGAAATGCTATGCATTTTATTACTAGAAATGTTTGTGATGTGCCATCTGTTGGAATGATAAATGCAATGCTTAGGTCTCTGTTAAATGCCATTTGAGCTCAAACACAAGATGTTTTTTTTTATTTTACAGTACCTTCAGTGTTAATGTTTGTGATGTAGCATCTGTTGGAATGATAAATGCAATGCATAGGTCTCTGCTATATGCCATTTGGTATGAGATTCATAAAAGCAGTGACAATGTTTGTGATGTGTCATCATTTGGAATGACATGTGCAATGCCTTTTATTTCTGCAAATGCTTGAAGTGTACCATCTGTTGGAATGATAAATGCAATGCATGGGTCTCTGCTATATGCCATTTGGTATGAGATTCATAAAAGCAGTGACAATGTTTGTGATGTGTCATCATTTGGAATGACATGTGCAATGCCTTTTATTTCTGCAAATGCTTGAGGTGTACTCTCTGTTGGAATGATAAATGCAATGCATGGGTTTGCATTATATACCACTTGGTACAGGATTCATGAAAGCAGTGTCATTGTTTATAATGCACCCTCTGTTGGAATGACGAATGGAATGTATTTTATTGCTATGATACTGGCCAAACATGATCTTAGGACAAACTAGTTTAGACCAGGCCAAGTCAGTTTGTCCGAAGCACAATAGGATGAATCGGTTTAGTCTAGGAAAGTGCGACTACAGGCCAAATTAGTTTAAAATGGGACAAATCATTTTGTCTTGGGAGCTCGACATTGATTTCAGGATAATCTAGTTCGGACTAGGTTCATCCAGTCATGCTTTGGACAAACTGATTTGGCCAATTCTCAACTATTTTATCCTAAAATCAGGCTTGGTTGGTAAGAGCTACAAACATTTGTGGTGTGCCCTCTGTTGGAATGATAAATGCAACACATAGGTTTCTGTTATATGTCATTTGGTATGGGATTCGGAAAAGCAGTGGTAATGTTTTTTGGTGCCCCATCTGTTGGAATGACAAATGCAATGCATGTTATTGCTACAAAAGTTTGTGATGCGCCTCCTGTTGGAGCGACAGACATTAGCTACCGAACGGACACACAAGACATTGATCCTCTTGTTAAAGTGGATAGCCATCTCGAGAAGACATTTTGGTGAATAAAAATGGAATATAAAAGAAAACCAAGTAGTCTGCTTAGAACATTTGAACAGTTCTGATGAGGACAGAACAAACCTCGTCAATTCCATTCATTTCAAATTCCCTAAAGTAACACAGAGTTGAATGATTGAAGTGTTTGTTTTGTTTTTTATTCCTTTAACTGAAACCCTTACCGTCATCGTGCTTTTCACAACTGGAGCCCCACTGTTTGTGGTTGAAGCCTCTGGGCTGTCGACAGTTAAGTTGTCTTCTGCCATCGAGGAGCCCTGAAACAGGAAGGCAAAGAGAAAGTTTAGAGCGCCATCTGGTGGGCGACCACAATGCTGTGATTTACCGCGTTCTCAGGCTGGACACCAAACACTTGACTATTTCTCTGTGTCCGTGACGTTGACTTTCATTCCAAATTTCCAGTTAACTTTTTTTTAAAGACAATTCAAGCCTTTCATTAATTTCTTTATCCATAAGGACTTCAAAATGAATCGTTCTTCAACAGGAGCTCCACGGGACGTCTGTGCCCAGTGTGTTGTTTCCATTAGAGATTTGCAGGCAGCAAATTTCATAAGGGTTCATCTAATCATGCTTCGGACAAACTGGTTTGGCCTAGTCTGAAGTAGTTTGTCCTAAAATCGGTTTTGGCCAGTTACAGCTACAAACATTTGTGATGTGCCATCTGTTGGAATAATAAATGCAATGCATAGGTCTCTGTGATATGCCATTTGGTATGGGATTAGTAAAAGCAGTGCTAATGTTTGTGATGCACCATCTGTTGGAATGACAATGACCTGCCTATGGCAGGTACAACAACAGCACACTAAATAACAGACGGCATGGGTTTATGAGAGGAAGGTCCATCAAACCAACTTAAGATTTTTTTTTTTTTTGAACAGGCAACTACAACAGTTGACAAAAACAAAGCTTATGACAGAAATGACACTGACGTCCACAAAGCCTGCAACTCGGTCGTCACACTTCAGAGATTCCGGGGACTTACAGAACTGGACTTGCGGTTGGTTAACCGGCAGGAGACAAAGAACACAGAGAAGAGGAGAGTGAAGTGAGGTCTTTAGTGGAGTCCCTCAGGGGGTCTTGTCCTTGGACCCTCGTTACTTTTTCTGATTTATATTAGTGACTACTAGTAAACTTGTGAAATCTGCAGGAATGGCAGACACTGAGGAGGCAGCTACCACAATTCATAAAGAGTCGGGCGAACACCAGGAACACGGAGGTTAATGGAGAAAAGTGCAAAGTGCTACACGTGGGCAAAAGGAACGTCCGTTATTAATACAAGATGGCAGACACTGAGCTACAGGGGAGCGGCCTCTGGAAGGGATTTAGAGGTTCACGCTAACACAGCGTTTTCATCGATTAAAACGTTAGATTAGAATAGAAATGGAGACACGATATGCTCAGACTATTGAATGCACCAGTGAGACCACATCTGGAGTTTTGGGCGCAGTTCTACAAAAAAAAGACATAGCAGCACCTGAAGTGGCTCAGAGGAGAGCAACGAGGAGCATCCCAGGAGTCGGACTGTGACAGAGGAGACGGCGTGGGGACCTCATCCAGGTCTTCAAAATCTTCAATGGTGTTGATAAAGTAGATCCAGTATAGTCAGTCAGTCAGTCAGTCAGTACCCAACCCGTTATATCTTAACTACAGGCTCACGGGGGTCTGCAGGAGCCAATCCCAGCCAACTATTTTCCCGTATAGCCCGGAAGTACTCCAAAGTCACAGGGACTGAAGAACAGAAGTACTTACGGGCTGAAGAAAAATCTAAGTCTTCATCTGACCCAGAAGTGCTATTGAATCACATGGACTGAAGGACAGGAGCACGTCCGGGTCAAGGACTATTTAAAGGACTGGTGCAGACCCAGCAAGCTGAGCCGGAGTTGGGAGGGAGGGTGACGGAGCTGCTGGGAGTGGAGGATTGGTTTATTGTATTGTGATTGTGATTATTGGTTTATGGTGCTGGAGGTGCTTTGGGGCACTTTGAAGAAGAAAACTAAAATCCTTCTGTGTGCTTTTAAACCAGCGTCTGCATCGGTCTGTTGGCTTTCACGGGGCAACAGCGCCCTCAAGTGTCCACATACTTACAGGGGCCTGGGGTTTTCAAGGTTTCCCTTTTCTCGTGACATTTAAGCCTGGCTTTATAGCCTGCGTCTGGAGTGTTACTGTATGATTGTTGTATTCGATTAATTCTACAAAGCGTTTTTTAAGACTTCTACGCGTGTCTCTTTGGGGGGTCTGACCTCAAGAATTTCAATTTCGTCCCTCGTTTCTTGTTGTCTTCATTCCATTTCTTCATGACGTCACGTTGGATTCTTGCGAGCACAAGAGTTTTTGGAGTCTCGTGTCTGCTAAGGGATTTCCCAGGATTCCCTGGGAGTATGCGGCACACGTGAGGTCATCGATGCGACCCGCTAAAGGGTCAGCAGTGGCGTTCCCTTCTCATCCGAGTTTGGGTCGACTGAACGTTTGCTGTGCGATTTTTCTGCTCGTCTTCCTTGACGTTTTTTCCCTTCAAGTGGTCTTGATTTGACTTCTGACTGACGGCTTGTGATTTTTATTTAGCGTTTTCCAGTTCATCTCTCAGGTATCGACCCTCACACGTATTTCTCACCCCTTTAATTAAAACATGGAGTTGGGGGTCCAGCCAGGCCAATCAAAGGGCCCTTTTACTCCTCCAGGCTGCCACTTACCACTGTGTCTCCATTGCAGACTCCGCCCACCACCCTGTTGTCCAATTGAAACTCAGTGCTGTACTTTGATGGACAGCCCCAGCTGGCACTTTCATCCTCCTCCTCCTCCTCCTCCGGCTCATATTGCCTCAGTCTGCCCGCCACCTCGACCTCCGGCTTAGCGGTTTGCTGATTCTCCATGATGGTCGGCTCCTCTCTCAGGACCACAATCTTGATGGAGCTGCCGGCGTTCTTCAGGGCACTCACCGCCTCGTAGTGAGTGACGTCTTCAAAGTTCATTCCATTCACCTCAAAAAAAAAAAAAAGAACACACACCTGATGTGACTTTGTAGACATAATGGGGTCTCAGCTGTGTTCTTTATACTAATAAACGTAGAAGGAAATCAATCTGACAGAACGAGAAGCAGTGAACATGTGAAGTAAACCCAAATGACGCCCCTCCATGCCACGTTCTGCCCTGCATCGCCAGGAACCGTAGCCATGCCAGCCAACCACAGCACTCCACTCGACCAGCTAGTTATGTTTGGAAACAGCAGAATCCCCAGTCATGGATGGAGACCCCCGAATGCTCCGTTCATTTATGATCCAGGAAGCTCCAGAAGCATCAAATTATGGAACAGAATAATCCTCAGGCATGGCGGTGGCAGCAGCAGCGGGTCTCCTCACATGCAGGGCACCTGGGCTGAGGCCTATAAATGGAGCCCACCAGAGGTGTGCTAGAACCTTCTCACTTGGAGAATGGTGGCCGATGGTAATAGCAGTTGTCCCCTCGTGGAATCGTCCAGGGGTGGGGATAATCGAGGACGATCGTCTGAGCAACGTCATTGCATAATCAACGCACGGCGACCCACCATAACCCACTTCACAACCCATCGCCATTAAATACAACGCTAACTCACGACCCAATGGTGGCAACCCGAGACATGACCCAAAGCTTATAGCGATGGCTGACCGCCCCTCCTTTAGGTTTGATACAACCCCACGTAATCGCTGACACGTCTCGTTGGACTGGCAGAGTGACACTTTGTCCGAGGTGACTTACAAATGTCTTGAGAGAAACAATCGGTTACTGGAGCCCAGGCAGGAGAAGGGACCTGCTGAGGGTCACACACTGGTGTCAGAGTGGGATCTGAACTCACCACCTCAGGGTTTGAAATCTAAAGCCTTAACCCCGAGGCCGCACCACCTGCCTCTTCTCAGTCTATCCATCCATCTATCTGCTCACCTGGTGACCCATCAATTTGCCCATTCAGTGATTTTCCTTTTCACTCATCCATCCATCCACACATCCTTCTCATTGCTGCCACATCCAACTTCTTCACTGGCCAAGTCTCAGCTCCATACACCATTGGTGGTCTCATAAACCTGACCTTTAACTTTTAACCTTCTTCCAATTGTTCCATCCACACTGCACTCTGTCAGGTCAGGTTGGGGGGCCTGCATTGCTACCTCACATGGCTGCAACCACGACATGATGAAACATCTCAGGGTCCTGATTGGCAACCCCCCCCCAGGCAGAAACGCAGTCCAGTTCCCCCCCCCCCCTCATCTACTGCAGCCAGGTGTTATGTGGGTGACCCCTTGGCCTGGTCCAGCCACTCGGGTCCTCAACAATGAGGGTCCTGTGAGTGGGATCACCCTCGGGTAATGGCAGCACATGGGCGTAGTGCCGTAACTGACACCCCCTCACAATGCTGGTCATGTGCCTCATTCAGGACTCCATGAGCAACACAAAGTCACACCAGCGGGACCCAAGGACCCTCTGAAGAGACCCATATGAAGGAGTCCAGTCTCAGTCTCAGGTCACTGGATGGCGTCCATGTCTCACAAACAGGGAGCACCAGGACTCTAAAGACTTGGACCTTCGTCCTTTTGTTGAGATATCGGGAGCTCCACAGACCCCTTTAAAGTGACCTCATGACCCCCCCCCCCAAAACCCATCTATTGACTTCATAGGAAGAGTCACCAGAGTCACATGAATGTCACTGCCCAGGTCAGTAAACTTCTCAATGACGCGGTCCATTCTCTCCGCAGACGGACACACGGCTGACGTCTGGTCCTCAATCTTTAAATGTCTCCGCTCTTTTCTTTTGATCCCCCTGCAGGTTAACTTCCAAATCCTGGTCATCAATAACCCTCAGATATTCCATCACCACCCCAATCTGCTCATCCATCTATGTGCTCATCCACCACCCACCTGTCAAGCCATCCATTTCCCTGTTTGGTGTCATCATTTATGCCAGCCGGATAGAACAGGATAAGACAAATCTGGAGAATTCCTAATGCCAACCCTTAAAAAGTCCACCAAACACACACAAAAAGAGGATACGGCTCCACGCAGGCTAAATGGCGCTTGGCATCACGTGACCGTCCATCACCTGCCTGGCCATTCACAGAACACACATGAGGTGATGCAATCATCCAGAAGGACCTTTTAAACAAATGGTGGCACAAATCTGAGAAAGTGAGGTGGGCATGGAACCAAACAGAAGAAAAAGAAAATATATGAACTATTCAAAGAAATCTGAACTCGCCCACCTCCAACACTCGGTCGCCAACTTTGATGCCCACCACGTCTGCCGCTCCTCTCCTTGAAATGCGAGAGATGAAAACTCCCTGCAAGAAAGAAGAAGCCGTCAGATGGGGAGCCTGCAGAGAATGTGGAGAGCGGAGTGAGGGAGATGGGATGGCACCCGGGCTGCAGGGTCACCCGCTTGGCATGACACGACAGGCCTCAGCTGATGGCCTCTTGTGGTTTCCCTGTTAGGTCGTCGTCTCCTCAAGGGGCCTGAGAGGACCTGGTGGGGCGGAGACGTCGCTGCGTTTACCTCTTTGTTCTCCTTGTACGGTGGGGACCCCTTCCCTCCAGCAATGCTGACGCCAAGGCTCCCGTTCAGAGTCGACACTCGGATGTGCAGCTGTAAAGTACAAGATGGCAGTGGGTGAACGTGCGGCCGCACAAGGAGAAGTGAGGGGCATCACCATTCACTTTGCCGATTCAATTCTTCCAAACTACGCATTTAAGTGAATCGATTCACCCAACAGAAAAACAAAACAAAATTATTTATTTAATTACAATGTTTATTACATTAATGATAAATATGCTGGCATATCGTATTGTATGACATTAATCACTTTGAAAGCTCAAAGCATGACAATATGAAATAAGTATGGTCAAAAATCAGAAGTCAACGAGAATCATGCGACTGCTTCTCAGGTCACAGTTGCATGATTCGCTTCTCAGATCAAATGAACAAGAATCATGTGACTCATTCACGAATCGAAAGAACGAGAATCATGTGACTCATTCACGAATCGGATGAACGAGAATCATGCATCAGGTACGTGCAGAACTTTCACACATGTGCACTGTAATCGTACTGCACGTCACACTTTATGGCGCCAGCCAATCTGCTTCACTCACACATTAATAATTTCTTCCGTATACACGCATGTGTGATGTCGCTAGCTGATCGGCACTCCAGCCAGATTTGCGGATGCACAACTCACAATATTTTCATTCACTGACCATAATGAGAATTTTCTGAAAACACTTTGTACTTCTTGGTAGGTTCATTATGCGTTGTGTCTTCACTGCTGGATTAAACGCGTTCAGCTCCTCGTGGTGTAGAGCAGATCAGGCAGTGACAGGGACAGCCCCCCCGAGGTATATAAATAAATAAACAAAGACTATTGTACCGTTATGAGTCACTCAAAAAACTTCAGTTCCTCCGTCCCCTTTGACCTCAAGGCATTTCATTGAGTTCTGCAAAATTCCTGAACCTTTCCACAATTTTACAAAATGCAAGGCAAAGCAAATTCACCGGAGTTCACTCCTCAGTAATCGTTACCCGAGAACGAGGCACACGACTCTCAGTCATTCAGTTCCTAACGCCTCATTAGAATACAGTCATGTGACACACATTATCAGCATGTTTAATTATATATAATTATGAATTAATTCTTTGATTAGTATCTGAAAGAATTATTTGATATAATTATGAATGAATTATTTAATTATCTGAATAAATTATTTGAATTATGAATTATCTGAATGAACCATTTGATATATTAATGAATTATTTGATTATCTGAATGAATTATTTGAAATAATTATGAATTATTATCTGAATGAACCATTTGATATAATTATTAATGAATTATTTGATTATCTGAATGAATTATTTGAAATAATTATGAATTATCTGAATGAATTATTCTGTGGTGGGTTGGCACCCTGCCCAGGATTGGTTCCTGCCTTGTGCCCTGTGTTGGCTGGGATTGGCTCCAGCAGACCCCCATGACCCTGTGTTCGGATTCAGCGGGTTGGAAAATGGATGGATGGATGAATTATTTGATATAATTATGAATTATTATCTGAATGGATTATTTGATGTAATTATGAATGAATTATTTATTATTTGATTATCTGAATGAATTGATATAATTATACATAAATTATTTGATTATTATCTGATTTATCATCATTTGATTATTATCTGAAAGAATTATTTGATAATTATGAATTATTTATTACTATTTGATTATTATCTGAATGAATTATTTAATTATGATTTGATTATTATCTGAATGAATTATTTAATTATTATTACTTTATTATTTGAATGAATTATTTGATTATTATGATTTGATTATCATCTAAATGATTTGATTATTATCTGAATTATTTATTATTTGATTTATCTGAATGCAATTTATTATTTAATTTTTATCTGAATTAATTAAATTATCTGAATTAATTATTTAATTATTTTGATTATTATCTGAATGAATTATTTGATTATCTGAATTATTTAATTATTGATTATTATCTGAATGCAATTATTTGATTATTATGATTTGATTATTATCTGAATTAATTAATTATTATTTGATTATTATCTGAATTAATTATTTGATTATCTGAATGCAATTATTTGATTATTATGATTTGATTATTATCTGATTTATTTATTATTATTTGATTATTATCTGAATTATTATTTGATTATTATCTGAATGAATTATTTGATTTTATGTTTGCGATGCGATTCATGCACAGGGAAACTGCGCCTCCTGCCCCACTGACAGTATTTTAAATCACATGGGCCCCCCCTCCCTCCCTCCCCCCGGGCCCTAATAACCTAATTAACTTAATTGATTACTTTGTTGAGTATTTCAGATAACATCAAACCAGTAAAGTGAATCAGATTGCCCCTCACCAGTACCCACGTGTTCGAGTCTTTTCAATTTGGCCAAACTCGTTCACACATGAAGCAGACAGCCATGGTGCACACTAAGGGTGTCCTCTCACCTTCAGTGGTGCTCTTCCGGGGCTCCTCTCGCTGGGCGTGTGGGGGATCAGGTTTGCACCCTTGAGGGACATCGGCGTCGGGGGGCCTTTTTCCTTTTCAGTCAGCACTGGGCTTGGAGGAACTCGTCTCATGGCGTCTTCATCTTGACCAGCAGTGTTGCCTGCACACTTGGCAATGGAATCCTGAAACAGAAGCCAGTCAGTCCACGTTTATTGTCCTCCTTCTGGACCTGCCACTTGGGGTCACCTCAGCAGGGCCAGCCCACCGCAGGACATTCAGGCATGTATAATGAAAAGGAAGTGCAGGAGGAAATCCACACAAACATGGAGAGGACATACAAACACCACACCGAGGGGAGCCACAGAGCGGCTTGTGTTGACGGGTCACATGAAACGCTCACCAAGAATGAACACATCAAGAAATACAAAAAAAAAATTTAATGACAAAACTACACAATGAAATCAATGGTGAAAATGAGACTTGCCTACAGAAACAAAGAGATAAAAACGAGAATAACCAGAGGTGAGTTCAAAGGAAAAGAAAAAAGGATTGGGAGAGCAGCTGCCACCCCGTCACTCCATCTGGGCAAACCGTAAACGGCCAGCAGGAGGACACGAGGCGGTCAGAGCTGCAGCCACAAAGGCCCTCGGGCAGCCAGAACATCAATCTGGACTACTGGGATCAGAGCGCAGTCTCAGTGCAGACACCAGGGGGCGCTCTACTGTGCTGCTTAAAGCTCAATGCCCTTCACTGAGGGCACAAAGTCGACTCCATCCAGTGACCCAGTGGGTCAAAGGGCCAACCTTAAATATCCTGTCACTCCACACCTCATTTTGTGCATAGAAAGTCAACACAAAGGACCCGAGCAGTGGCGCTATACTGTAGGGTTATGTGATAAAATTAAAAAATGAAAGAAAACAGAAAAATATGATGTCAGAGGAGGGGATGTGTAACAATGACAGCCACCATGATAAAAGGTCACAAAATAAAATGATGATGTAGAGAGTAGAGGTAGATGGATATGAAAGGGGCTATAGAACAGACACAGAGGGCACAAAATAACAGATAGAGAGGAAAGGCACTATATGACAGACAGACAGAGATGTGAAAGGCGCTATATAATGGATAGATATTTTAGTATAGTCAGCAGGATGGATGGATAGATAGATAGATAGATAGATAGCTAGATAGATAGATAGATAGATAGATAGATAGATAGATAGATAGATAGATAATGTGAAAGGCACTATATAATAGACAGACAGGTAAATAGCAGGCACAATGCAAGACAATAAGTGACGGAGACAATGAATTCTCTTGTCCATCCACAACGTTGAGTACTTTATAAAACAGATACACAAAGTCACAATATCAGACGGGTACACCATGTAAGGCGCTATACAAGATTCAGAGATGCTCCAGACAAGCAACAAGCCTCAGAGCCGCCCCAAAGCTCCTCTTACTTCTTCACTCTGATCCTCCATTTCTTCTGCTTCTTTCTCCGGACTGGAGCTGAGCTCGGGTGACCAGCCACTGGACAGCCCAGACTTCGATGAAAGCCCACCGTACAGGCGCTCCTTGCCCGACAGAGATGCCCAGCGAATGCCAGACATGTTCCAGCTGTGGGCCGCGCAGCTTGTCGGGGTTTTTTGAATGCTCTTACTGGACACCTGTAGTGAGAGACACAAAGGGCGCACATCTTGAAAGTGGCACACTGCTGTACCCCAAGTGCCTGGCACTGCCCCGTCTCCCTGTGTGATCAGGACTGCTCATTTGCTAGAGCCCATCTTACACTGGCATTACTGCACACGCATAGCGTGACATCGGGATGGAAAGGCGCTATATGAAATCCCAGCACTGACTTCTGCTATACAGGACCGTGGTTGGAGTTCGCTGCAGAAAACATCAAATAAGATGAAACTTCTCAGTGTGGAATCCTAACGAAGACTACAAACAAACAGAATGTCAGCATACAAGAAACAAATGGAAACCAAAACCAGTAAACCAGCTGGCTGCCCAGTCCCCCCCAGTTGTTATTCGACACAGTTGACTTTCAGTGGACAGCATGGTGTGGAGGCTATGAAATAAACCAGCAAGATGCCCAAGTATTCGTCACAAGCTGCCAGTTAAAGCCCTGGCACCGAGGAGTGCGTGGTCACCCAATTACAAGCAGGGTCTTGAACCGCGAGTGTGACGCGCCTGCTGGGGTGAACTCGCTTGTTTTCCACTGCAGGTTTTGCCATTTTGTTTCTGGAAACTTCTAGTGGTGGTCCTATATTTCTCGGGGCCCTGAAGCTTGAACTGTTATGGGGGTCCCTTCAGGGTCTGGGTGATCCTCTTCAATGGGCTGTTTCGACAAAAAAAAAACGTAACCGCTACACGTAGGGGGGTGGGATTCAGAAAAGGACGTGGAACGAGAGACGTCATCGACGTCATGAGACGGATCTCGGCTAAGAGAGGAGAGAACACCAGAAGGACGTCTAACGTGTGCCAAGGCCTTCGACTGTGTGGATCACAACTGACTACGGACAACTTTGCAAAGAATGGGAATCCCAGAAGATCGCATGGCGCGGAACCCGAAACGTGAACCAAGGGGCAGTCGTTCGGACAGAACAAGGGGATACCGAATTGCTTAAAGTCGGGAAGGGTGGGCACCAAGGTTTGTATTCCAGTATGTAATTTGTGTGCTGAGCAAATCATCCAAGAAGCCGGACTACGTGAAGAAGAGTGCGGTGTCAGGACTGGAGATGCAGATGATCCAAACGAAGAGAACGTGAAGGATCAACTGATGAAGATCATAGACCACAGTCTGCACACATCGGAGCATAAAGACGACGAAAATCCTCACAAGTGGATCAGCACGCAACATGGCGGTAAGACGGAGAACAGACCGAGGCTGCGAACGATTTCATTCTACTCAAATCCACGATCAACGTCCCACCACATGGAAACAGCAGTTGGGTAATCAGACGACGGGAAAGTCTGCCGTGAACGAGCTCTCTGAGGTGTAACAAAGCAAAGAGGCGTCTCGAAGGACTGAAGCGGGTCCGACTCCGGCAATGGTGTTCTCGTCTGGGTGCCAAAGCTGGACGACGAATAGGGAAGGTCGATGAAAGAATTGACGCTTTCGAGTGACGGAGCAGGCGGAGAATGTTGAACGTACCAAAGGGACAAACGGGTCTGTGCTGGGAGACGTTCAAGTGGAATGCTCGTTAGTTGGCGAGGATGGCGAAACTACGGCTCACGGTCTTGGGACACGTTGTCAGGGAGGGAAAAGGACATGGTGTCCGGTAAAGTAGAAGGAAGGTGTAAGACTGGAAGGGTCCTGCAGGAGGTGGACTGACACAGCGGCTGGAACACATGGGGGGCAAACAGAGAAGAAATGGCGAGGATGACGTCCCGCTCCGTTGTACGCAGGATCACTAGGACTCGGAAACGACTTGACGGCACCTAACCCCTTCTCATTCAGTAGACGACCAATAAGCGATGTGGACTTGCTTCTGGGGTCCCCCTCCGGGATTAGGGACCCTGAAGCTTAAACTCCATTCGTTTCATAGTAGATCTGCCCCCCTGGAAACGCCGTGTTTCGAGTACCGTAATGATGATGGTAAACGCTTCTTTACTAGCAGAGAGACTTCCAGTCGCCACTCTTTTCACTCATCCGTCAAGTTTCACGGTACACGGATTTCACTTGTCACGCCGCGTAGAGTCCCCTCTGACGGTATTGGGACGGCGAGGCCAATTCGTTTTTATGTTTTCGATGAAGACATTTGGATCAAAAGATGAATGTGAGATGAGAGTTCCGAATTTCAGCTTTTATGGTCAAACGGTAGCGAAACTCGGGATCGAAGAAGAAATGTTGGGACACCAACTGGATGGTCCCGTTAAATTCTTTACGAAAATGGAAAACGTAGAGCATCTGGCTCTCTCGCCCGTCCAGGCAGGTCCTTCTCTCTCATGGAGCTTCGTCTCTGCGGCCAGCTCTGCTCAAAATGGAAATGCAGCCTTCTGGGAATTCCCTCAGAAGGGGCGGAGTCTGTGGATGCAGAATCAGGTGACGAGGTTAGCAACAGAGCCCCCCTCTCAAGAGAGTGACACCCACCAGAGACTGACAATGGCCTGGTGTAACAGACCAGCTGGTATCGGACCCTGTGACTTGACGGGTGGGCACCCTCTCGATTTTAGCCTTGGCTTTCACCTGTGAAGTCCGCGCTCATCATTAAAAAGGATGAACCAACGTCACGGGGCCCGTCAGGAATGGCAGGCAAACCAAATGACACGTCCAAGACACGGTGACCCCACAGGGACAAAGAGAAATCGGGAGTGGATCAAACTGGTTTGAGGCGGATATGGGATTCAGTCATTGTTTCAAAAAAGATAAATATTAGGCTAACCAGGCTGGAGATTATTAGGTGAGAAATTAACAGATAAACTCACTAAAGAAACGGCGTAACGCAGTCAATTAAATAATTAATGGACTCAATGATACAAGTGTGTTATGGAGATATACAGTACCTTTCACATTTATATAGATAGATATGAAAGGCACTATATGATAGATAGATAGATAGATAGATAGATAGATAGATAGATAGATAGATAGATAGATAGATAGATAGATAGATAGATAGATAGAGTGAAAGGCACTACATGATAGATAGATATGAAAGGCACTATATGATAGATAGATAGATAGATAGATAGATAGATAGATAGATAGATAGATAGATAGATAGATAGATAGATAGATAGATAGATAGATAGATAGATAGATAGAGTGAAAGGCACTACATGATAGATAGATATGAAAGGCACTATATGATAGATAGATAGATAGATAGATAGATAGATAGATAGATAGATAGATAGATAGATAGATAGATAGATAGAGTGAAAGGCACTACATGATAGATAGATAGATAGATAGATAGATAGATAGATAGATAGATAGATAGATAGATAGATAGATAGATAGATAGAGTGAAAGGCACTACATGATAGATAGATAGATAGATAGATAGATAGATAGATAGATAGATAGATAGATAGATAGATAGATAGATAGATAGATAGATAGATAGATAATGAATTATGAATCAAAATCTGATTAGACAGTTTGAGATTGCCGTGTAGTAAATTAATTAACAGAAGGACTGGTTCACAAAATTGAAACAAGTGACTGTCATGTCGTAATTTGATGATTAGTTTAATTAGTTAATTAAGTTGGGGGAAGCCTTTCTGTGGCAGTGAATCTATTAATCAATTTATCACCTAACAGACTGAAGCCTTCATAATCCATTTGTGCTACTTATTAATCAATTTTAATCGCATAAGTAATACAAATGAATTAAGAAGGCTTCTGTCTGTTAGGTAACTGATTAATAAATTATATTGTTAATTACAGTAAATACTCGCGTGTAAGTCTTGAAACACGAAAAATCGATCATAAAATCAGACCCTGACTTATACGCCTGTTCAAAAATACGACACTTCATTTTATTTTATTACATCTTCTTGCCTCCTCCAATCTCACATCAGTTTCTCAGACACATCGAGTTTTGTTACCAATTTCTTTCGTAAGCTCGTTTCACGTCTCATTTCTGTTTGGCTGCCATTTAGTGAAGAAAAGAATCAGAGGTCTGGATCCTTAAAAACAGGGCAATTAAAATGAAGGGGAAAGGAGTTCGTTAGCAATGAAAACTGATTAGGAAAAGGGTTAGAATGAAAACCAGCAGCCACTGCGGCCCTCCAGGCCTGGAGTTCGACATCCCTGGCGTAGACTGAGGTTCAAATTGCTGCGTACCAAAACTAACCAGACCCAGGGGTTTATATACCTTTAAAGATACGTTTCGGACGTGACTGAAACAAGTGATAAAGGGGTGCCTACGTGAGACACATATGGGGTGTATTGTATTCAAATGTTTATTATGGGACCTACAGGCTTTACGTGAGTTTCATAGACTTTTATGACACCACTGTGAGTGTGGGACGTGACCGACAGGTGTGTTAATAAATGACAAGCACAGCTCAATAAACAACAGTTGGGGTTCGACACCCATGACCCAGCGGTCACCAAGTCCGGTCCTGGAGGGCCGCAGTGGCTGCAAGTTTTCATTCTAACCCTTTTTTTAAATCGAGTTCCCCGTTTGTGCTGCTAATTAACTCCTTTTCCTTTCATTTTAATTGACTTGTTTTGTAAGATTTGCTCCTCTGAGTTGCTTCATTTCTTTCCTTAAATGGCACCCAAACAGAAATGAAACGTGAAGTGAGTGAGCCGACAGAAGACCAACTAAGTCAGGGCCTCAAACTCCAACCAGTTGCTTAATGAGGTGCCAATTCCTGTCATTAATTGAACTCGTTCTTTAATTTCGTGGCTTGTTGCTGCTCTCGTGGTGCCATGGCAGACATTTCAGAAATTGTGGATTTTCTCTTTTCTAAGAGCACTGGTAGAATGTTTTGGGGTCCTGAGCAGATCAGCATTCCTGAGACCCTCACTTTTCTTTATTTTCAGATATTGTATGATGGCCACCAGTTGTTTTGGCTCATTGTGTATCTCATTATTGCTTGGCTGCTAATTAAGGAAAAAGAAACAAGGGGTCTGAGTCTTCAGGAGCAAATCAATTCAAATTACTTCAAAAGAAGTGAATTAGCAGCAAAAACAGGTCACGTATTCAGAAAAGGGTTAGGATGAAAACCTGCAGCCACTGCGGCCCACCGGGTCTGGAGTTCGACACCCCTACAATAGGCGATACAAATGGATGAAGCCGACCCAAGACCGCCGTGTTCTACTAAATAAATCAAAACTCAGCTTATTCTGTGGTGATTTGGTGCCCCCCGCTGGGCACATTGCGGAACTACACAAGTTTGATCACCGATCAGAAAACAAGAAACTACAGAAAACGTCAAGCGTGCTTGTGTGTGTTAAAAATGATCTCTTAGTAACTGTCACGTACCTCAAACCCGAGAGCGGCGGCGTCTCCATCATTTAACTTGACGTGGGAGTCCACTGAATGATAGCGCTTTGAGTACTGAGAAAAGCGCTATATAAATGTAATGAATTATTATTATTATTTGGAGAATCGCGTCGGTCGGTGTTTCCTCCAACAGTCCAAAGACATGCAGGTTGGGTGGATTGGCGATCCTAAATTGTCCCTAGTGTGTGCTTGGTGTGTGTGTGTCCTACGGTAGGCTGGCGCCCTGCCTGGGGTTTGTTTCCTGCCTTGCGCCCTGTGTTGACTGGGATTGGCTCCAGCAGACCCCCGTGACCCTGTAGTTAGGATATAGCGGGTTGGAAAATGGATTGATGGATGGATGGCGTCGGTCGGTCTGATTTTCAACTGCTGATCCCCGTCTTTCTATCCGTATCTTTAGAAGATGAAGGCTTCTCGTTACGGGAGACCATGAAGGCACAGACTGCAATTCAGTTATTGAAACGAATCGAAAAGTGAAGTTTAGAACATCTTGGCAGCTGACGGCCGAGTTCGATGACACAGAGGACTAAAGAACAGCAGCCCCTTGTGTGCTTATTATTAACCCCTTTAACGGGAAGGGCTCCGAAGACGACCCTGAATCGGGGAGAGCGTCTATAGACGCGCTGAATAAAAAGATTTTTCCCTCCTCGGGGAGCGCATCTATGGACTCAATCCCTTCGGATCTGTGTGTGCTCTGCGGGGGTCTGCCGTCTTTTTAACTCGGTGGTTGTAGTGGCAGAGGTACAGACATCCTTCACTTGGCTGAAAGTTTTATGGTAGTTTCGAGACCACACAATTCCTGGTTCTATTCAATAAGGGCGCGCACAAAAAGGTGATCTTCAAAAGGGCGACCTCAATTGAGCGCCGAATAAATGCGCGCGCAAATAAAGGTGCGCTTCAAAAGGATGACCTTCGGAGCGAATTAAATTAATTGTCCTTGATTATGCTAATAGACCGCATCTCGAATATCTATGTGGCATTGCACATAATCTACAGCTTCAAGTGTAACTTGCTTTTCACCTTTTTATACATTCAGTCATTGCGTTAATCTAATTTTCTGTAATAATTTTGTTGCGTTTGCCTTTATTCGCTGCGCCCAATTGACGTCACCCTTTTGAAGGTCGCCTTTATGTGCGCGCCCTTATTGACGGATACCACAATTCCTAACGGTACTTTTTCTCTCACTTGCCCTCGGTCGAATTTCTAAAGGAAAAGGGATTTAGTTTTGACATTTATTTTAGTGGACGGACGTCTTTCTTTCAGCAGCTTACCTTCGCAGTTTTTATCGTTAAGTTACAAGCGTGTTTTGAACATTGGAAATTTGATTACCGCTCATATTTTGCGAGAGGTAATTAATTTAGTAGTTCTGCCCGTGTTTTGGTGCTTTAAATGTTTCTTTATTGAGATTTGTTCTTTCTGTGCAGCAATTAGACGCCGTGTTACTCATTATTTGATAATGAAGCATCTTTTTCTCTTTTTCAAAAGTTTAAACTGTGCTCCATGACAAGACAGAGATGACAGTTCTGTCTCACAATTAAAAGAATGCAAACATATCTTCCTTTTCAAAGGAGTGCAAAGCAAGCAGTCAAAAAAAAAATCAATACGGCTTTTTGGCTTTTAAGTATGCGAAGCACCGCCGGTACAAAGCTGTTGAAGGCGGCAGCTCACACCCCCTCTGTCAGGAGCAGGAAGAGAGAGAGAGATAGCGAGAGACAGATAAAAAAAATCAATACGTGCCCTTTGAGCTTTTAAGTATGCGAAGCTCCGTGCAGCCTGTCCTTCAGGAAGCAGCTTCACACAGCCCCCCTGCTCACACCCCCCCTACGTCAGCGCAAGAGAGAGAGAGAGAGAGAGGAAGAGAGAAAGTAAGCTGGATAGCTTCTCAGCCATCTGCCAATGAAATCAACTGGGCAAACCAACTGAGGAAGCATGTACCAGAAATTAAAAGATAGTGACGTCGGACCAGTTTCTCCAACAATGTATAAAATGAGAGTGGCACGGTGGTGCAGTGGGTAGTGCTGCTGCCTCGCAGTTAGGAGACCTGGGTTCGCTTCCCGGGTCCTCCCTGCGTGTTCTCCCCGTGTCTGCGTGGGTTTCCTCCCACAGTCCAAATATATGCTGGTTAGGTGGATTGGCGATTCTAAATTGGCCCTAGTGTGTGCTGTGGGTGTGTTTGTGTGTGTCCTGCGGTGGGTTGGCACCCTGCCTGGGATTGGTTCCTGCCTTGTGCCCTGTGTTGGCTGGGATCGGCTCCAGCAGACCCCCGTGACCCTGTGTTCGGATTCAGCGGGTTGGAAAATGGATGTATGGATGGGAGTAAAAACTCGAAACGTTGTATGTCGAGAGGTCGTAACCCGAGGACTCCCTGTACAGAGATCCCTCCTCCATCACGGGGGTTGCGTTGCGTGAAAACTTAGGATGGGTCTCTTTTCATGTTCACGAAGCAGTGCTACGAATCCTCTGTTTTTCCCCACCATGCACGGAGCACCATCAGTACACACTGAAATAAGTTTATCCATTGGTAGATTTTTTTCTTTAGCGAGCTCAGTGAAAGACTTGACTAAATCCTCCCCTCTTGTTGTTACTTTCATAGGCAAAACAGCAAGAGTTTCCTCACGTAGTGTGTCACCGACGGCATACCTTGCAATCACGCTGAACTGGGATAAATGGCTTACGTCTGTTGACTCATCCAAAGCGAGAGAAAAGAATGGCGCTGCATTTATGTCCTTCACTTGCGTTGCCTCAATTTGATTTGCCATCATGATGGTACGATCGTGAACAGTTCTTGCCAACAGAGGCATGTCTTTTATTCGTTTGATTATCTTGTCTTTATCCGAAAAGTCGTCAAAAAGTTCATTGGCAACATCAAGCATGATGGCATACTCCCCATCTGTGAATGGCTTTCCGTTTCTTACAATTGCTAAAGCACCAGCAAAGCTAGCCAAATTCCAGTCACTTTGTTGGGTTGCTGCTGACTAGCTTGCACTCTGCACAGTAGCTCTTGACATGCTTTCTTCCTGCTGTCCCCCACAGGATATTTCGATGCAAATGTAGTATGGCGTGTGTCGAGGTGCCGCTTTATATTTGACCGTTTCATCGATGCAATTTTATCATTGCATATTAGACACACTGCAGAACCTGCTCTCCCCACAAAGGTGAATTCCTCTGTCCATTCCTTCTGAAAAGTACGATACTCCTCATCTTTTTTTCTTTTAGCCATCTTCTTCGATAAAAAGGGTTTCTGCAATTAGCTAGCTGACTACTTGATTAAAAGGAGGGAAGTTTACTTCCTGACCTCACAACGACCCGTGTACGTTACGCATTATCCAATAAAAATTTGGTGTTGTCCCGGAGGACAGCTGTGATTGGCTCCAGCCACCCGCAACCATGAACATGAGCGGTAGGAAATGAATGGATTGAAATACATGAGAATGTTTTATATTTTTAACGTTATTATTTTTTATTAAAGATTTGTCTGCGAGCCAGATGCAGCCATCAAAAGAGCCACATCTGGCTCACGAGCCATAGGTTCCTGACCCCTGTTCTAGAGAGACAGGAACGTTATTCAAACGCTGCAAACAAACATTTGTCTCTTTTTCAAAAGTTTAAACTGTGCTCTATGACAAGACAGAGATGACAGTTCCGTCTCACAATTAAAAATGCAAACATATCTTCCTCTTCAAAGAAGTGCGCGTCAGAAGCAGAGAATGTCAGAGAGAGAGAAAAGCAAACAATCAAAAATCAATAGGTGCTGTTTGGGCTTTTAAGTATACGAAGCACCGTGCGGGAAGCATGTCGCTTGAGAAAGCAGCTGCAAGTTAGCCCAGCAAGGAAGGGAGCAAAGTGAAGGCAGTATACCATATACTCTAGGGGTGCGAACAGCCCCCTCCGTCAGGAGCAGAGAATGTCAGAGAGAGAGAGAAGCAAATCAAAAATCAATAGGTGCTGTTTGGGCTTTTAAGTATGCGAAGAACCGTGCAGGAAGCATATCGGGCAAAAAAGCAGCCACAAGCAACGTGAAGGTAGGCTTTCAGTGTTTTTTGAGGAGCGTCCATATCCTCTAGGGGTGCAAACAGCCCCCGTGCTCACAATATATTTGAGGAGTTTTATTTAATACGTAATACATGCTCTGATTGGGTAGCTTCTCAGCCATTTGCCAATAGCGTCCCTTGTATGAAATCAACTGGGCAAACCAACTGAGGAAGCATGTACCAGAAATTAAAAGACCCATTGTTCTCAGAAATCCGCGAACCAGCAAAAAATCCGCGATATATATTTAAATATGCTTACATATAAAATCCGCGATGGAGTGAAGCCGTGAAAGAGCGAGGGATTACTGTATATAAAAGCCGCATCCCACTGACTCACTCATCATGAAATCTCCCAAACCATGAGGACTTGGGACTTGAAATTTGGAATGTAGGTTACCCTTGGCCCATAGGTACTCGCTAAGAAACGGTTTTCAAAATTTCGTGGTCCAAGTGTGAAATTTCTTATTGGTTTTTAGACCCATTTTTCCCCCCCGAGAGATCTACTTAACGGATTTAGATCGGGTTTTTTCTAGAATTTGCTTGAACATTCCATTGATTTTGCGACTTCCTCATCACGCTAAGTATCACAGTTCGCTTGCCGTACCGATTTATTAGCGTGAATCCCAGAGAGACTCATCGGGCTGCGGGGACAAGGACGGGGGCAAGGCCCTCCTCACTCATGCGTCTGCCTGGAGTCGTAACCTTAACTCTGCTTAGTGAGCGAATGAGAGAACTACTTCACGGATTTAGATTGTTTTTTTTCTGTAATTTGCTTGAACATTCCGGTTGATTTTGCGACTTCTCTCATTGCGCTAAGAATCAGAGTTCGCTTGCAGGAGCGATATATTCATGCTAATCTGAGAGACAGAGGCTGCGGGCCGAGGGGAGGAGATAGAGTGACGTCAGGAGTAGACAGCACTGTGGACACTGTCCTGTTTCACTAACACGCGGGCAAAGCCACGGGAGACGGCTAGTGTTATATAAATGTAAAAATCACACTGCTGTGCTTTTCTGAATGTAGAAAAGGAGAATACAAAGAAATATTAATTAATTAAATGAGATCAGTGTTATCAGTTGGTGTCACTTGATTATGAATCTGGCTGAAACAAAAACCCGCAGCCATAGGGGGTCCCCAGGACCGACTTTGAGGACCCCTGACCTAAACCACAGGACAGCAATTACAAAAACGTGGTGTTTCGTGGTTCCAACCCAACAAGGAATTACGGCGATTATGGAACCCAATTAGACACATCAAGAAGAAATTCTTGACTCCTGAGAGCAAAGATGTTGATAAGTGAGGCACAGTAGTGGCGATGACAGCAATGACATTTAAAAAGCACATTGATATTTGTTTTCTTACCTTAACTCGTAGAAATATACAGAGGAAACTCCAGGCACTCTGGCGAATCAGAAAGATCATTCAAACTGGAACAATGCTGACAACTCAAAATCAGAACTGTACAATTATGAACCTATGAACCCATAACTGGAACAAAAGAAAATGAGCCACCACATCCAACCCGGATACCTCAGCAATGTGAGCCAACAGACCCGAGCGAACACCCAAGTGAACAATGGAGAAGATTAAAAGACGGCACATTACCCGAACGATCAACGCATCTCTCAGCTTTTCACCTTCACTCTCTGTTGCAGGTAGAGGTGCGTCTCCACTCCAAATTTGACATAAACAAATAAAAACCATCACAATGTACAGCACGGGTGTCAAACTCCGGTCCTGGAGGGCCGCAGTGGCTGCAGGTTTTCATTCTAACCATCTTTTTAATTAGAGACCAGTTTTTACTGCTAATTAACTTTTTTTTGCCTGTTTGAATTCACTTGACTCGGACCCCCTTAGTTGTCTCTTTTTCCTTAATTACCAGCCAAACAATAATGAGACACAAAACAAGCTGCCACATGACCAGCTCACCTGTGCCCATCACACAATATCTGAGCATGATCTCGGTCTCTCGGTAAGGTTGATCTCTCAGGTCACCAAAACATTTTGACGGTGGTCTTAGAAAAAACAGAAATGTCAACAGTTTTGGAAACGTCTGCTGTGGCAGAATGAGAGCAGCAACGAGCCATGGAATTAAATAACGAGTTTAATTAACAGCAAGAATACGCTTCTCATTAATAGATTGGTTGGAGTAAAATTGGTTGGAGTTTGAAGCCCCCATTTAGCTGGTCATCTGTTGGCTCGTTTCACGTCTCATTTCTGTTTGGCTGCCATTTAATGAAGAAAGGAAGAAATTCAGAGGACTGGATCCTTATAAACTGGCTATGGAAATGAAGGGAAAAGGAGTTAATTAGCAGTGAAAACTGATTAGGAAAAGGGTTAGAATGAAAACCTGTAGCCACTGTGGCCCTCCAGGCCCAGAGTTTGACACCCCTGATGTACAGCACAGCCACTCTAGAACATCGGGTCTTGAACAACGAAAAACCTCCAAGGATTACAGAGGAACCATCAGCACGTCTGTCTGTGACAGGCCTCTCCATCGTCACACCTGCAAGACTTTTCAATGGCATTTTTGGGTCACGTTTAAGAGCCGGTGTTCTACAGTAGATTGTCTTCTGTAAAGCTCTATGCTGTGATCAAAATAAAGAAAGGGAAGGTCACAAAAACAAACAAGAGGGTAACGTCAAGGAAAAAAACTGAATGGAACCTCAGAACTTTAATGTGCTTTTATTTAATCAGTGGTTATAAGTAAGAAAATCTTCAGGCCCAAAAGCCCTGCCTGAACGAGTTCGACTGTGCGGTACAATATAAAATCCTTACATGAACCAAAGTTTCCACACTTTCATTTTTTTATACATTTGCCTTTACAAAAACAACTAAAAGAAAAATCAAAATAAAATGCGTTCTGGCAGGCGTGCGGAACACCAGATGAACTGAATAAATGACGGACTCGATAAAAAACCGTGAAGTGCATCGTTCTGCTAACAAGATTTCAGATTCGAAATTTTAAAATTGTATAAAGATTAGAAATTCAAATTAAAACACGTTTTTAAAATTACAAGGACAAAACATTTTAATAAAATCAAATTTCTCCCTGAGCACTAAAGCTTACACGCTGGGTTTAAGAAGCACTTCTGCGGCCGTCGAGCAGAGAACTACGGGGTTTGTGCCCTTATTCTAAAAAGGACAAACAAATATTAGAATAAATGGAAACTTGGGTGCTTTTACTAACAAAATAAATGTACCGTATTAAAGTTTTAATTAAAAAAAAGTCCCATCTAATAACAAACTTGCTATACAAAATGTTAAAATTTACACCGTCTGAGCTGCCAAGAATCATATAAAAGTATCTTTTTCACATAAAACTATACATTTTTACTTTTTTTTTTTCTCCGTTACTCAGCAGGATCCAAAAATAACGAGGCATATTAACGCCCAAATACATACGTGTATTCACCGCATGTAAAAACAAAAATAAACATTTTGTTATCAAAAAGTCACCTAGAAGTGCCGCTGCCTAAACAAAGAAGATAAAAAGCACTTTTAAAAAGTGAAAAGTTGCCGCCATGACTGGTTGAAAAATAAGGCACCTTCTTCCAGTTAGCAGCATCAGATGCCATCTTAAAGGAGGAGATGATATTAGGAGCTGGAGAAAGGAGGGTCCGGGCAACTGCCAGGAAAAGGGACAACAAGAGAGGGGGGCACACAGGAGGTAAAAGTTGCTGAGGTAACATTTTTTTGTTTTTTACACAGATGTGGTCACTCTGTCAACAGCTTTATTGACCTCGTTTTTGTTGGTATCCAGTCCTTTAGCTGCGTTCATATCGTTCCGCAAATTCTCTGCTGTCTTTTTCATCGTTTTCAGCTCCCCAGGATGTGGCGTAGCCCGCCTCAGAAAAGTCCCCTAAAAAAAAAAATCAATCGAGAGACGGGTTAGACTTCTTCATGTCAAACAGAAATGTTCTTCTTTTCAATGTTGGCTAATGACAAATTCAAAACCTTTCAGTTTAATCTACATGGAATGCCTGAAGAGGGAAAAAAATAAAAATTGAAAATGCCCAATTCAGAATGCCAATAATAAAAACACGACATAATGCCTCAATATTATATACAATGCCTAAGGAAACTATATAGCATATTAGAATAACTTTCATGCTTTGCCCAAAAAACGTCACACATTCTGTAGATATCCTAGGCATTCTATACAACATCTGCTTTTCACACATTGCCGGTTATACAATATATGTATATGTTAAAGTTGTCTGTGAAGGGCTCCCTGTTTAAACGCGGCTGCCAGTCGTGAACTGGGCCCTTCGTCACACAGCATTATGATTTTTTTATAAGGGAAACATAATTACAAAACAAAACCCTTGGACATTGATTTGATAGGAACGGCCTACTCGGAATCACTGTCCGAATAGTAATTATGTGGTGGTGGAGGAGCATTTCTGCTTCTCTCCGTTCACAGTCTGTCTCGTTTTCATGACGCTGTCGTTTCCTCTCACGATCTCTTCTCAACCTTTCTCCAATCTCGCAGGTTGCTTTGTGGCAATCCAAAGAGTAAGGAAGAACCAATGCTTCTTTCTTGAACTCCAAACGCCGACTGATGTAAAATCACAGAAGTGTGCCCGACTTATATACTCTGACTGCTGACTCCAAGAAGTGGGTGAACATTCGATTTGGATGAAGTGCTACAACAGTCGATAGAAACACAAAAAAACCACAGTCTCGACAACGAAGCAGGTGTCGACGCCAGATCTAAACGTTTTCCATTGTCCTACAGGGCATAATGTCCTCAAATTGAATACATGAATGAATAAATAGACATGAATACACTGAAACATAAGCATGCGTGCACCTTAAAGTAGCACATGTCATAACTACAGGATTCAGTTTTGCCCATTAAGCCTCAGCCCACTTAATTAAATCTCACATACCGTCTCCTCATCGTCGTCGTCGTCTTTGTCCTCTTCCAAAAACCGGATGGCACTGATTCTTTTGGCTGCCTTCTCATTCCACGTCTCATCAGATATATCATTAACCAGACTTTCAAAAGCTCCACAGCGAGGCAAATTGTCTGTAGCAGAAGACAGCAGGGTGGAGGAAAGAGGTACAGAAAAATCACCAAAAGCTTTAAACAAAATACAAATTAATAATCAACCCTGAGTTTCTTTACTAAATTCAATGAGTCAATGAAGGGTTTAGCTAAATTGCTGATGATATTTTAAAATGTGTTTTCCTTCTCAACGTGTGTAGGTTTGTCCTCTTTTGGCGCCCACATTCTTGAAGAATGTGTTTAGAACTTCTTTAAAGATGAGGCAACCAGAAATCCAAAGCCCACTCCGGGTGCTTTT
Source organism: Erpetoichthys calabaricus (assembly GCF_900747795.2). Lineage (NCBI taxonomy): Eukaryota > Metazoa > Chordata > Cladistia > Polypteriformes > Polypteridae > Erpetoichthys > Erpetoichthys calabaricus. The sequence continues at coordinate 91,612,118 of NC_041408.2, forward strand.
CTACTACCACCATAAACTTGTAGAAGTTGACAGCCTTCTTTCATTACAACAATGAAAACCCAATGACCTATAAACTGCAAACTGAATATGTAAAGCCACAGTAACGTCAATGGGTACATACCTATTATGCATCAAGTGGTTCAGCTGTTGGTTACAGAACATCAAATCTGTGGGTATGATCTGCAGGCCTGTATAAAAGATGCCCCTTTGGCCTCGGCATTTTAAACAGACGTAAAGACGGACTACTACACCCTCGGCAGAACTGCTGATGAGCTATTCCTATGGTACCTCTGTTTGTCACTTATCTGTACAAAAATGTAAGTATTCCTATTATTGTCAACAGCTATGGAACTTAGTGCCATTGTGTTAATTCCAAAGCTGATTTTCTGCCTATAGGAAAAAGGTACTCGGGACACCAAAGATGAAAGGGGATGTCAAACACAAACTTCGATAAAACTGTAGACTGCCCATTCACCAAGGTCCCCCGAACTGTGACTGGGTCTGACTTCACGTAATTGACTGACTGGACAAAAGTTCAAAAAACACATTTAAAACAAACATTTTAACATTCTTCTTTCGGCTGCTTCCGTTAGGGGTTGCCACAGCGGATCATCCAAAATTGTTGTCCGCATATTGATTTGGCAAAATTTTACACCGGATGCCCTTCATGACGTAACCCTCCCCATTTATGGCTTAGGCCCTTTTTAATTTATCAAATTTCAGATATATTGGACAACACATTTTTCTAATGTTTTGTTTCCTGAAAATTTTTTCCTGATGTTGGCAGACAGCTTCACACCGAAAACTAATATTAATTCCGACTGACTGTATCACATATAAATTTGGAGAAACAAGGCTAACTTTGATTGAATTTAGTGTGTTTAACCGCTTAATGATGCTGATGCACTATATTAGTTCAACTAAGCTATGAATGCTCTGCTGATGATTTTTGTTCGTATTCAACATCTGGAGCTTCTCGTTTCAATCTCCAACAAGATTCAGCAAGCATTGATGAATTCTACTTCCCCTGATATTGTGTTTCCATCGTTGCAATGTCCTGGGGTGAACCCGTTCACCATGTTCTGCAATGACTGCACATAAACTAGGAGGGAAGAAGTTCAAGTGTGAAAGCCGAAGTGTAATCTTTAGTGACATGTTGTACTGTGTGGCTTTGTGTATATCTTGTCAATTAGCTGTATACAGTGATCCCCCCCCCCCACCCACCACCGCGGTTCAGTTATCGCACCCCTGCTATATTGTGGAAAAATTCAATAAGTACATCCTACCTGTAGTGTACTTTGCAGCCAATTCATAACAAAGCATATGGTTTTCAGCAGTCACTACGGTAGACAAAGAGTTTCGTGCTACAGTACCCAGATGATTTCTTACAAGGCTCGTTATTGGCTGAAAGAGGAGATTACAACCAATCAGAGCGGGATTTTCATTCTCTTGGGCTCGGATTGGCTGCTGCTAACGTGGTGTAATCTTGCAAGAACAGCAAGTGTGGGTCCCTGACGCATCTCACTTCTCTGCGTATCGTGTACCTTGCTTGTGGTCTGATTGTTGTGAGCAAACCTTTTGTGAACTTTTCGTTTTGTTTTAAGCCCTACGATGGCTCCCAAGCGTCCTGCATCTTCTAAAAAGGGAAGGAAAGAGTTACGCGGACGTCGCTCGCCATTACGGTTTCAATGAATCGACGGTACGCTGCATTATTATTATTGTTACTATCCTTAGCCTGACATCCACATATCGTATGTGTTTACAAAGTGTGTTTTAATAAGTTTACATGTGTTTAAAGTGTGTGGGAGGGGTATTTTAAGGCTTAAACTATAAAAAAATGTTTATTTATATAGTCTTTCTATATTGTGGATTTTCACCTATCGCTGATGGGTCTGGAACGTAACTTCCGCGGTAGGCGGCTGATCACTGTATACTGTATATACTGTCACGCTTGGGTCACAGATTTGCACAGAAACACAGGAGGTTGTAGAGACAGGAACTTTATTCAAACACTGCAAACAAACATTTGTCTCTTTTTCATAAGTTTAAACTGTGCTCCATGACAAGATAGAGATATGACAGTTTCGCCAGGAGCAGAGAATGTCAGGGAGAGAGAGAGAGAGAGAGAAAAGCAAACAATCAATTCCAAAGCTGACTTGTGCCATACAGGCTTTTAAGTATGCGGAGTACCGCACGAGAGGCCTATCACGCGACAGAGCCACCAGTAATGTAAGGAGCAATGTGAAGGTAGTCTGTCAATGTTTTTCAGGGGTTTTCCCAGGAATGTATGTGTTCTCGGAGGGTGCAATCAGCACCCCAGCTCACAATACATATTTCATGTCACATTTAATTATTCATACTCGTATATCGTGTGTTTTTATTTACCTTATATACTCACGTATAAGTCGGGTCTTGAAACCCGAAAAATTGATCATAAAATCAGACCCAACTTATATGCCCGTTTAAAAATAAAATTTTTTTTTTCATCTTCTCATCTCCTCCGATCTCACATCAGTTTCTCAGACACATCGAATTTTGTTGCAGCAGCGCAGTTACCAATTTCTTTCACCACTTCGACGACTATTAATTTAAAAGCAGCTTAATATTTTCTTCTGATCGAACGCTCCATTGTAGAGAAGGGAAGCTCTTACGATAAAGGTGTATGAGGGGGCGAGATACAAAAAACACAAAACAGTGCAAACGTTGCTTCGGAATAGTTCGGGTATTACTGTGTGGTCACATAGGCACAATATATATAAAAAAAAAAAGGCAGTGTGCTCTGTGGTTCCTCTCTCAGGTGGGCGTTGGCATTTTGTAATCTCTTGGACCAATCGCGTGAGTTTTCCTGTATTCGACTTATACGATTGTGGCGCAGTGGTAGTGCTGCTGCTTTGCAGTAAGGAGATTGTGGGTTCGCTTGCTGGGTCCTCCTTGTGTGGAGAGCGCTTTGAGTAGTGAGAAAAGCGCTATATAAATGTAAAGAATTATTATTATTATAAAATACCGGAAATTATACAGTAAAATCAACTTCCGACTTATCCGCAGGAGAACTTAAACGCAAGTATATACGGTAGTTAGATGTTCTGTACTGTAATCTTCATAAAAAATTCTTGACATCATCCTTAAACACCTTTAATGCGATTTCTTCCTGGCTCACTAGCAGATTTTCCAAACACGTATCACTGAAGACGAATTTGATGTTTGGACCAACAAAATCGCGTTTCTTAATAATCTCCTCAGTGTTAGGTTTACCGCAGGAAAAACAAGCCAAAAACATTGAAGAAAAAATGTAATTACATAAATACGGAAACGTTAAGATAAATATACCATAAGAAAGGCATGTCAAGTATCCACTACTATCAAGTCAAGTTGGGGAGCATGCACTGGTATGGCGCGTTGCCGGACACACTACACGACGAAACAACTCGGGATCCCGGTTGGCAACCCCCCAGGCAGACACGCGGTCCAGTCCCACCCTCCAGAAATGACCCTCTATCTGCCACAGCCACCGGTTTCGTGGGCAACCCCTTGGCCTGGTCCAGCCACTCGGGTCCCCAACAATGAGGATCTTATGAGCCCGGATCACCCTCGGGGAAACGCACCACATGGCCATAGTATCGTAACTGATGCTCCCTCACAATGCAGGTCATGTGCCTCATTCGGGACTCCATGAGCAACACACAGTCAAACCAGCGGTACCCAAGGATTTTACGGAGAGAGACACATTAAGGAGTCCAGTCTTCGTCTCATGTCACTGGATAGCATCCATGTCTCGCAACCATACGTGCTGTGACACGTTTTGAGACAGTCACCAATGCACAGTTTGAAGGGACAGCAGAAGGGAGTTTCTATGCTCACTTTTTTCTTTTTATAATCTTTTCAGTTGTCTACACATGAGGAGGCCGAATGTCAGTGCCTAACCTGTATGATCGACACGGATAATTACTTAAAATTATTACAGAGTAACAGAAAACAAGTTTAGCAACTAAGCATTTCACTACACACTGTACCGAGTACAGACTTGTACGTGTCAAATGAAATGTGATTTGATTTGAGATTGCTATTCATGTGCCATCACAATGACCTCTACATTAACATGTATTAATTTAGTACATGTGCTTGTCAAAACATAACCCAACAGTCACAGAAGCTATACACACATGTATGTCAATGCATACCTTGATTTTCTGGCTCTGAAGACACCTGAGGAAGCAATACACACGTCAAAACCTTTTCTCCAGTTTCTGGATCCACGTCCGTTTGAAACGTAAGCAGCGGCTGGGACTGATTCTCCGACAGCCAGAGAGCCTTCAGATTCAGAGCAGTCAGAGAAATGGGTAAATATTTCAACCTGTTAAATTATTAAAAGAAATAAAAAAAAAAGAATTCTAAGTAAAAAGTTTAATCTAAATCCTTCTTTGGCACGATCATTCTGAAAGATTATGATTTTTGCACACACAGTAATTCTCTAAAGTGCAACAAAGCAACCAAAATGAAGATTTTCAGCTTTACAGCAGAACTTACTAGAACGTTTCACAATGTTTATACATCCGGTCAAGTAATGCCAGTGAGACACAGTCATATGAAGTTAGCAAGAGGTTATTTGTGTCGCTGTCTTAACAGGTTTCAAATTTCCAGTTAAACTTTTACATGCCATTAATCCTTAGTTTAAAATTGAGAGTGTAAAGGCACTTGTGATGGATCACACAGACCACATTTGCAATTGGTCAGAATCGCATTTTAACAGAAGTCGAGATGCAAATTCATTTTTTAATCCATATACAACAATCAAGTCGGTGGAAAAGACAAAAGAATTGTGTACGGCGATGGCAGCAGTCAGGCAAGCCACTAAAGCGTGGCCAGTCGTGACATCTGCGTCATTTTATAAAGTGAACCTAGTTTTGTTAAACTTGACTTGCTTGTATGGAATGTTATTTGATTTGAATAAAATCAATAAAATGCAAAGAAAAAAAAAAGGGGTGAAGTTGAGTTACCATCGTCATTTTGAGACTGTTGCATTACTGTCATCGTTCAAAAACATTACATTTCTTTATGGCAGTGCTGCACACGTCTCATTGGTGGTGAGGCGGCCTTCTGCTGTTATGCACCTAAAATCTGGAATAGCCTGCCAATAGGAATTCACCAGGCTAATACAGTGGAGCGCTTCAAAAAACTGCTGAAAACACATTATTTTAACATGGCCTTCTCATAACTTCACTGTAAATTAAATCCTGATACTCAGTATATCCAATTCATTATAATAACTATTCATGGTGGCTCTAAAATCTGTACTAACCCCTACTCTCTCTTCTGTTTCCTTTTCCGGTGTCCTTTTGGTGATGGCTTTCACCACCAACATCTACTCAAAGTACCATGATGTTCCAACAGTGATGGATGGATTAAAAGCCAGAAGTCTGTATGACCATCAGCATCAAGTGACTCCGTGAGAACCCTAACTACAAAGAGGACTATTTCATTTATGTTAGGTAGAATGCCCAGAGGGGACTGGGTGGTCTCGTGTCCTGGAACCCCTGCAGATTTTATTTTTTTCTCCGGCCTTCTGGAGTTTTTTTTTTTTTTTTTTTCTGTCCACCTTGGCCATCGGACCTTACTCCTTTTCTATGTTAACTAATGTTGTCTTATTGTAATTTCTTATTTTGTCTGTTATTTTTCTTTTCTTCATTATGTAAAGCACTTTGAGCTACTTTTTGTATGAAAATGTACTATAGAAATAAATGTTGTTGTTGTTGTTCCCTTTTCCTTATTGGCTCCATTCCGGACAGTCAGAGTCCATTCTGTGCAGTGCTGTTCTGCACAAATAAAGGCAACTTGATGCTGCAGATGCATTTTAAGGCAAGGTGTAACACGTGATCTGGCTAAATTATACACAGATACAATCTACATATGATAAATACCTTAAAGAGGGTATCTGAGAAGGCTGGTGGTCATTTTAGGCTGTATGTGTTTTCAGTATTGAAGAGATGAGCCATTCTAGTAAGGTCCATGGCCCTGAAGTTTAATACACTTGCCCTAGAATGATCATAATAATAAATTCTTTACATTTATATAGCGCTTTTCTCACTACTCAAAGCGCTCTCCACACAGGGAGGACCCAGGAAGCGAACCCACAATCTCCTTTGTTTTACCACACAAAAGCAAAAAAGAATTCTCCATTAATGTACAATGATGTGCAATAAACATGTATTACTGCTTCTGTCTTATTCATCATTTTGAGCTTGATTAACCTTCTCCAAACAGCACAGTCTTGCACATCCTCGCCAGTCAGGCCCTTTTCCCTCAGATCTTCTTTTACTTTATCCATCCAGCTCCACTTTGGCCTCCCTCGCTCTTTCTTCCCCTGGACTTCCATTCCCATCACTCTTTTGCCCATATATTCATTGTCTCTCCTCTCCTGGATGAGATATTAGGACAGCTTTAGCTATTTGCTACAAATAATGGGCTTGATGGACTAAATTGTCTCCTCTCGTTTGTCAAATCTCCAATGTTCTTATGTTCCACATGATAGGGAGATTGCACTTCAGCTTACTTTCCTGTACTTTCTTACATATCTTCTCCCACTTTTGTTGTAACTCCGATGGTCTCATTTCTTATTCTGCACTTTTTTGTAACTCCACACATCCACCTCAGGGGGCACTTACCCTGTGGTTCGTGTGTGGATCCCTAATGACATGGTGTAGCGATGGGAATGCTGTGCCGTAAAACTTGCCGCCATCCTTTAGAGGAGATATAAAACTGACACTCACTGTAGTCATAAAGTATTTCTGGACACCTTTTAAAAAGTGGAAGGTGTACCCTGATGTCCTTTCTAAACTGTTCATCATGGCCTTGTCCATCCTGGTCTCCAGTAATCCCCCGTTCCTTATTGGCTTTCACCACCTAATAGCTAATGTGTGGTGAGAGCACAAAATCCCTGCCATTGCATCATCGAAGACATGGCGACTTAAGTGGTCTGCCACGGTCTTTGTAAAGCGCTTTGGGTGTGTTAGGAAAGAGCTACATAAATATAATTATTATTTACAACATAGATGGCTGACTGGACCAACTTTATCTGACTAAAATAAACATACAGTAGACCCCTGCAAAATCGTGGTTCAGAGTTCAGGCCCCCAGTTGTTCACGGATTTTTCCTTAGAACCTAACTAATAATTGTTTAGCGGAAACCGCAAATATCCTCTGCAATTTTTGATGGCTTTTTTCGTGGCAATACTGTACTGTAGAGGGAACATAAAGTAACCGTAGAGGAAAACGCGGCTTGGGATGGTGAAAGTAGCCAACAAAATTTGAAACTGCAACTCCCAGCAGTGGCTCCGATTGGTCTTCTGCTGAGGGTGCAGGGGCTGTTGGGGTCAAAGGAGGTCAGCACGGCTTTTAAAGAGGGGGTCGGTGACCAAAAGGGAGGGAGGTTTTTGTAATTTGTGTTTCAAGTTCCTGTCTATTTTTTTGCCTTCTGTTGGGTTACCTGTACTTATTCGTTTTGTCCTCAATCGTTTCGTGGTTGGGGTCTGGATTGTCTGCTTGTGTACATGAGGAATGTAAGTGGATTCATGGCCATCCGGTAAAGAAAGGAGCGCTCCTGAACCCGTCCACCCGTCTTCACCATTTCAGGAACTAGCGGTAAGACTATCTTTACATTCCCATTCAAAGTGTGGATCTCTGGACTATCTATCTTCATCATTACATTTCATCCATTGGCCATTTTTCATGGTCTTTACTGTGTGTGTGTTGTTTGTGCTTTATGTATTTAATTTATAATCACCGTAAGGGGAACAGGGGTGGTATCGTTGTTTTAATTTATTTCACTTGTTTTCATTTCATTCTTTATTCGCTGTTTGACTATCAGTTTGCTTTGTTTTTGTCTCTGTTTGTGAGTGCATGCGGGTCGGGCCAAGGAATGGGTGTGTCCCTGGAATCTCCACCATAAAAATAAATAAATCGCCATCTTCTCGACGGTGTGAATCTTAGCGGCACCAGACCGCTACAGCGTTATGCATTCCTCCTTGCTGCTGAGTGACTGCTGCTCTGTGACGCATCTCCAGCTGAGTGTTCTCGTGTTTTCCGTTTTGTTCTTCTTAAAGCCCCAAGATGTCGCCGAAACGCCCTGCACCTTCTAATGAAAACGCGCTTGCATGAATTAAAGTACATATAGCGTAACATCTGTATTTTACATTCTAGCACTGTGGGAGACATAGCAGAACAGTACTGTACAGTAGACGGGTTTATCTTTACATTCTTTACTTAGGTAATGTATTAAGCCGAGTTTGAAATGAAATTAAAGTGTTTTGGGGGTTATATTTAGGGTTTAAACTATAAAAATGGCATTTTTTTTAAACCACATCCAATATTTGCCGTTTTTCACAATTCGCGGGTGCTCCAGAAACGTAACCCCCACGAATTTTCGGTAGTGTACTGTATTGCTATTCCACATAACCAAAGTGAAAGAGAGCTGACAAAAGCACAGCCTTACCTGTTTCCAGCAACATCAAGGACATGTAATTCTGTGGCTTGTGAAATCTCAGCAGGGATCCAGAACAATCGGTTTTCTCTCACGCAGAAGACATTAAGGCTTGAGCAGCCACCGATCTGAAGACAGGCAGTTGAAAAGACAAAGCACGGCATTATTAGACTTGAAACGTTCACAAAAATACAAAAGGAGATTAAAACTATTAGTAACAGATGTCTCTATTCTAAAGTAAAGAGATTAATCAAAGCACACATGGCCTGTTAAACACAGCTTTCTTTATAATGGAATATTCTCAGACCCAATTAATCCAACTTAAGCTCACAGAGAACCATAGCCTATCCAGGCATCATTGGGCACAAAGTAGGAAAAAATCCCGGACAGGGCGCCAAGTCTGTTACAGGGGTCTATCACAGGGGTGGGCAGATTCAGTCCTGGAGGGCCGCAGTGGCTGCAGGTTTTTGTTCCAACCCAGTTGCTTAATTAAAAAACAATACTTGTCAATCATTTAATTTCATGGCTTGCTAATGCTTTAACTCTGCCATGTCAAGTCATTCTCATATCCTAGATTTTGTTTCCTTTCTAAGGATATCATCCAAATGATTTGAAGTCTAAAATAAATGAGTAATTCTCAGTTCTTCACTTTTATCTCTTCACTTTCCTTCTAAGTATTTAATTAAACCTAATAGTGCATGATAAATACACACAGGTGTAAATGGAAACAAGCTAAATGGAGAAATGTTGGGTTATTTTGTCATTTGCATCTTATTGCTAATAAGGAACAATTAAAAACCAAGAGTACAGCTGTTTAAGATTAAAATAACCAATAAGGGTTCAACATCTTAACGAGCGAGACAACTAAAGTGAAGCAGAAGTGTAACTTGACCAATAAGTGCTTCTTATTAAGCAATTGGGTTGGAGCAAAAACCTGCAGCCCCTGCGGCCCTCCAGGACTGAATCTGCCCACCCCTGGTCTATCATACACACTTCCACACTCACAAAGGGACCGATTTGGAATTGCCAATGAACTTAACAACACGTGTCTCTTTAGTGATATGCGAGGAAAACCCATGAAGACCAAGAGAAAACTTGAAAAACCACAACTGGGCACGGGAATCAAACCATGCCACCCAGCTAAGATCTATTTCTAAAGATGGGTATAGTTTCTAATTAAATACTCTATCTTATGTCATTTTCCTGGTGAGGGTCATGGTAGCAGCAGGCCAAACAGGTCAGACCAGACTTTCCTAACCCCCAGCAACAGATTCCAGTTCTTCATGGGGAACTGCCAGGCATTCCCATGCTAGCCAAGATATTCTTCCTCCAGCAAGTCCTGTAGGGTCTCCACCCAGTTCTGGATAAGGGCCTTACGTCATGCCCAAACCACCTCAACTGGCTCCTCTGGATCTGGGGAAGCAGCAAATCTACTCTGAGCCTCCCCCGAATCGTGGGGCTTCTCACCCGATCACCTTTATACTACTAGAAAAATCAAACAAACAAAACCATCTCAAGAATATGAATTACTTGACCTTCATTGGGGGGAAAAAAAAAGATTCTACTGATGCATTAATATGGAGGAATGAAGAAATAAATGTATTGTGAAATGGGAGAATAAATACCGTAAATACTCGCGGATAAGTCAGGACTTGATTTTATCGTATAATTTCTGGTATTTTATAACGTCAGTCGTATAAGTCGAATGCGGAAAACTCACGCTATTGGTTTAAGGGATTACGATATGCTAACGCCCACCTGAGAGAGTCACCACGGGGCACACGGCCTTTTCTTTCTATGCGTGTGTGGCAATGCGTTGTATCAGCGTGTGCTCCTAACCTCTCTCTCTCTCACTATTGTGCCAACGTGACCACACGGTAATACCCGCACTATTCCAAAGTGCCGTTTGCATTGTTTTGTGTTTTTTGTATCTCACACCCTCATACACCTTTATCGTAAGAGCATCCCTTATCTACGATGGAGCGCTCGATCAGAAGAAAATATGAAGCTGGTTTTAAATTAAAAGTCGTTTAAGTGGCGAAAGAAATTGGTAACTGCACTGCTGCAACAAAATTCGACGTGTCTGAGAAACTGATTTGAGATTGGAGGAGGCAAGAAGATGTTAAAAAAAAAAAAGTGTGTCATATTTTTGAACGGGCGTACAAGTCGGTTTTCAAGACCCGACTTATACGTGAGTATACATGTTTTTTAACCTTGGTTTAGATTCAGGAACACAATAATATGCATTGATCACAAAAACCTAAGATGAAAAATATCATTGTATGCATGCTGCACAAAGAGGCAACTCAGGTCATTCAGCCCCACAAAGCATGCCAGTTTCTCTAATTTTCTAACATGAAAATGTTAGTTCGTAACTAATTTATTGATGGTTTTTAAATATCAGAGAATAACTAACCATCATCGTGTCCTCACCAAGTCCTAAAATGCTTCTGAATTGAAGACCGGACTCCTGACCAATGAATAAAGGGACAGGCAGGACTTCATTCAAAAGCAGAATTTCACTTTTTTGAACATTAGATTTTTCAGGTTTCAAGAGCCGACTTATACGCAAGTATATATGGTAAATAAAAACACACAACGATATACGAGTGCAAATAATTAAATGTGTCATGAAATATGTTTTTTTGTGGTTTATTTCTCTGTGTATTTATTTATTTCAGCGACACAACATGCAACATGAAACATACAATGAAGAGCGTGTCCCACGTTTTGATCGGTGAATTTTTAAGAGTGTGCATAAATCTTGGGCCATCAGGTGTAACATTTACAGCCAGACGCCACATGTCAGACGAGTAATTCAGGGTGTCTTGAATTCAAGGAGAGAAGCTTCGTGCAGTAATTCAGGCCCACTTTTTCTTGCCATGGACTAGCACAGTCACAACTTGGAGCTTGCGCTTTGCTTGCCTTGTGACTCCTGTGTCTCGTAGACATGTGCAAAGTAAAGTTGCGACTGTGAGCATCCCTTCTACCCACAATTCACCAAATGCAAAAATCGGTGTGGACTAGAAACCCACCGTCTCAACCCTGACAAGTAAAAACATCAGTTTTCAATTCAAGCTGCATTTTATGTTGTGTGCAGTGTGCCTAAAAATAATAAATGAAGATACAATTATGAATACATAAGGAAATAAGCTGCAATAAATATATTTCATGACACATTTAGCTGTATGCTGATAAATCAATACATTTGTAATTATTTATTGTCAAATTTCACAATTAGTTTATGCTTTGCATGTTTACTTATTTAATTTTATATGAAATATTCCTCCATACATTAAAGATCTACTGCAGGGGTCTCCAACTCTGGTCCTGGAGGGCTACTGTGCCTGCAAGTTTTCATTGTAAAAAAAAATGTTTTTAACAACAACAATCTGGACGAGAACAGGCCACTCAGCACAACAAAGCTCAACAGTCCTATCCATTTAATTCTTCCAAAATAACATCAAATTGAGTTTTTAAAAGTCCCTAATAACACTACTGTCTAACACACTCCTTGGTCACTTATTCCATGTGTCTTTAGCTCTATGTGTAAAGTAAAACTTCCTAATGTTTGTGTGAAATTTCCCCTTCACAAATTTTCCCGCTGTGTCCGTGTGTTCTTGAGGAACTCATTTTAAAATCACCTTCTAGATCCACTGCACTAATTCCCTTCATCATTTTGCACACTTCAGTCAGGTCACCTCTTAATTTCCTTAAGGCTCACCTCATTTAATCTTTCCTCATAACTCATCCCCTGTAGCCCTGAATAGGCCTAGTTGCTCTTCTCTGGACTTTCTCTAGTGCTGCTATGTCCTTTTTGTAGCCTGGAGGCCAAAACTACACATAGTACTCCAGATGAGGCCTCACCAGTGTGTTATAAAGCCTGAGCAGAACCTCCTGGGACTTGTATTCCACACATCAAGGCGCTATATAACCTGACATTCTGTTAGCCTTCTTAATGGCTTCTGAACACTGTTTGGAAGTTAATAGTGACAAGTATACTATGACTCCTAAATCCTTCTCATAAGTCATACCTTCAATTTTCAGACCTCTCATTGTATATCCAGACCTCACATTTTTACTTTTTACGTGTAATGCTTTACATATACTGACATTAATGCCCAAGTCTGTATGCTTTCCAAGTCCCACTGTGATGATTCTGCAGATTCTAGATTATCTTCCAATCCACTGAGCTTGGTATCATCTGCAAAACTAACCATCTTGATACTTACTGTATATTCCTACCCAAATGATTTCTATATACAGTGGTACCTTGAGATACGAGTCTAATTCATTCCGTGACCGAGCTTGTAATTCAAAATGCTCGTATCTCAAATCAATTTTCCCCATTGAAATTAATTGAAATGAGATTAATTCGTGCCAGCCCCCAAAAAACCACCCAAAATTTTTTGTTAAATGTTTTCAGCATAAAAAAAATGTATTTATAATGAACAAATATTGTATACAAACAAAATAAAACCTAATCCATAAAAGAGAATCTAAAGAAATAAACAGATGTTGGTGGAGCCGATTAGCGTATTGTATTATTTTTTTCCTTAACTTAATTTTCTTCTTCACTAGTTTTTTTTCTTTTTTGCCAAGCTTTCGTCACTTTCACTCGCAGGGCATTTCAATAGAAACTTGTCTAAGGAGCTTTGTTTCTTCCTCCCCTTTAGAATGTTTCTGAAATGAGTGAGGCAAGTGTCATTAAATAGCACCGCTGCACGACCAGTTGCAACTTTTTCAGGGTGTTTCTTTTCAATAAAGTCCAAAACGTTTTCATTGCCAACACTTCCTTTATCTCACTTGAAGAGATACCACTCCTCTGCCTCTGGCTCCTCTGCGATACCAAACTCCTGCAGAACCTCCGCATGTTGCTGCGTCTGTAGTTCCGTCAGCTCCTCCGTCAGTTCCTCTGTGGCGACAAGCTCTTTGATGGCTCGTTTCTTAAATTTTGGCTCATAACTCAAGGCAAAAAAATTGACCTAGTGACGGCTCGTATCTCAAAAAACTCGTATGTTGGGGCACTTGTATCTCAAGGTACCACTGTATTAAAAATAGCTGGACACCACTCTTAACGTTAGCCAACTCTGATAACATACCTCACCCCATCAGCCCCTGATTCCTGTGTCTGAGCCAATTCTACACTCACCTACATACAACACCCTGAACTACCACATCTTTTAGTTTGATGCCCATTCTCTCATGTGGCACCTTATGAATTTCTTTAAGTCAAGTTAAATATTATCATGCTCTGCACTTGATCATACCCTTTTGTTGCTTCCTCACAGAATTCCAGCACATTAGTAAAACACGACCTCCTCTCGTCTGAACCCAAGCTGACTGTTCAGTAAGACTCCTGGTTCTTGACATGCGTTGCTCAGGTTTTTTCCCTAATAATTTCCTCCATTAATCTACGGAGCACTTGTTGCCACCTTTTGACTTCTGTTCCCTTCAGTTTAACGGACTTGTTTTATTTAGGATTCAGTCCTCTGAATTGCTTCATTTTGTTCTTAAATGACACCCAAACAGAAATGAGATGTGAACTTAGTGAGCGAACAGAAGACCAGCTGCTGTAAGTCGAGGGCTCAAACTCCAACCAGTTGCTTAATGAGAAGCCGATTCTTGCTGTCCATTAACCCCGTGATTTAATTACATGGCCCGTTGCTGCTCTCATTCTGCCCCGGCAGGCATTTCCATTTTTTTTCTTTCAGTTTTCTTAATTTCTAAGGACACAATGAAAATATTTAGTGGACCTGAGCAAATAAACATAACTGAGACCTTCACCTTTCTTCATTTTTCAGATATTGTATGATGGACAACCCTTGTGTTGGCTCACTTTCATCTTATTATTGTTTGGCTGGTAATTACGGAAAAAAAACCAATTAATGGGGTTTAAATAAGTCAATTAAAATTAAGGGAAAAGTTAATTAGCAGCAAAACTGGTCACTAATTAAGAAAAGGGTTAGAATGAAAACCTGCAGCCATAGTAGCCCTCAGGGACTGAAGTTTGAGACCCCGATATGTTGACTACCGGCAAGGAATGCACAATGTAAACCAGGCTCAGTTTGGACAGCACAATCTATTGATACGCATCTAACCAATTTGCCGTGTATCCGATCGCCAATTTTCATGTTAAATTGTTTGACTTCATTGTTTCTCGGTGCTCTCACTGCTTTCATAATCTCTAACCTGCACTGCATGTGTATTGCGCCAACATTTTTGAACCTCTTTACGACATTCTACTTTGTCTTCTACTCTTTGTCTTTTATTTCCGACCCCCGCTTGGACCTGCTAGGTGATTATTAATTTCCTTATTTTCCGAATTTGCACTTAAGATTATTATTGTTCTTTTTTTTAATTCTTTTCTCTCCAACGCTTTTGGGCCTCTCTTTTGATGCGCTGTCCTTTCTTCGCTTAGTCGTTGACGCGTGTGTCATCTAGAATGTATAAAATTATTGTCCAGAAAAGGACTACAACGAAGGAAACGAATAGATTGTATGTCTAAAAATACTGTCCAGAAAAGCTGCTTTGAAGGATGAAATTGAGGACTTTTCCTAAACGACTTAAAATGAGGAAAACGTAAAAATTTATAAGAGCTGAGGGCACTGTCTGACCCCAATGAGAGGTGAGAGGACTGTGGGTGTGGGCCGACAACCGGAAGTGGTTGAGTCCAACTTCAAAAAATCTCTTGGCAATAATCTCGTCTGGAGATTTTCTTTTATAATAACCCTAACCCTAACCCTAATGTGAATTTCCCCTTGGGATTAATAAAGTATCTATCTATCTAATAGAGAGAAATGTTGTAGTGTGGACATAGCCTTAGTGAAGACTACAAAAAATAAAAGCAGCAAGGGTAGGTATACCTGAACATTTAACAAGTTAACAAACTAAAAATAAATAATGAAAGATACCACCGGATTACCAGCAGTACCAAGTGACACCTCAGCTCCTCCTCATCACGACTGCTTCAAGATCAGAGAGATCTACTGTCCTCCCGTTTTCCCCGACAGACATGTATTACTTTATTATATCAACAGGACTTTCCAACCTCCTCTTTTTCAAAACACCACTGACGAAACAAATTTCATTTCTGAATTAAGGAAGCCATACATAACAGCATCTTCTTTTTTGGGTTGTTCTGTCTAAGATCCCATATCTCTAACATTAAAAATTAAATGAGAAGAATTAATCACAGCTACATTTCCATGCAAAAATGACAATTCAGAAAATGCCAGAAACTTGAGAAATTATGTAGAGTAATGGAAGAGAAAACCATAGCACTCACACTTTAAAAGGCCACATACTCTTGATATTCAAAGACGACTCGCTGGCATTGCTGTCACAAAATCAGCTCATGCTGCCGTCCACAAACGAGGTCATGCTTCAAGCACCAAAAGAAGCAACACACACAATGCAGCGCGACACAAATGATTAAGAGTGCAATACAGCGCAAATAAAGACATAAAATCAAACTGGCAATCTATGGTTTTCTGCTGTCTCTCAAGTTTGGTTATTTAATGAGGCGGCAACTCTAAGATTGCAGTTGTGTGGTCGGCATCGACCCTGAGAAACTGGCTCGACCAGTCCCTGGCACAGCAGACCGAGATGAAAGATTCATTAATGACAGAAAACCGGCACAGATCCAGAGGAACAACCTGCATGCACATCAATGTTACATAAAAATCAAAACTCAAAACTTTCCAACTTACTCACAATTCTACAATTTTCATTACGTTCCAAGCAGCAAGTATTAAAAAGTAAAAAAAAAAAAAAAATCTTAAAGTACTAAATCAAAGAGCACATTTGATTTGACAGTACATAACATTTTTGCTTTATGCAACCATTAGAACAAAGAAAATGTTAAAAGCATTGCCCTTAAAGGAAATATTCCACTCCAAAATGATACTCTTTTGATACAGAGTCCTCCGTTTAGGACAAAGACACATATTTCTTTGATTTCTCCCTCTGTTGCACAGATCAAAATGACAAATCAGACACTTCAGACGTAATTAAAGTGGACCTTACAGACTTTCAGTTACCAGGATCTGCCCACATATCGGTTACACGACACTTTTAGAAGACATGTTCAGGCACATGTGAAAACAGAGGAAAGACGTTCAAAGTATACAAATACTTAGAAATTATTCACCCAACTGTCTTCGATAGGCACCATGGTGACTAATAAATAATACCAGAAGAATCAACACGATGCGTGAGCAGAAAAAACGCCCTGGCACTTTTGAATTGAAGATTTTGCCTTTCCTGCTCACTCATTGGTCAAGGGTCCTGTCTTCAGTTCAGAAGCATAAGCACATGTGGATGCACTCCCTGCTCATACACTCTGCTGACTTATCTTGTAGTATTAACTAACAATATTTTAGCAAGAAACGCATGCATGTTGTGAGTGTATGTCTGGGTAACTGACGTGTGGACTACACGATACGCACAGAATGTGATTTTTTTTTTTATTATTTTTTATGGTGGGTTTTTGATATCATTTTCTGGTTACCCTGGACCACTGCTTAACGTGGTGACTCTGATCCCCTTTATACTTTTTATTATGTAGACCTTAAAAGAATGCTCCAAATCCTATACTCGTAACAGTTTGTCAGGGTTAATTGCTGTTGTAGCTCAATACCTCACCCTTTCCTTCTTTTTCTGTAACCCCAAACCACAGCAGCCAGGAGAAAATGTTAGAAATGTATTCATGTTTTATAGAAAATATGCTTACAATAATAAAGTAAGATGAGGGTGACAAAAATACCATTTACAACTTAAGGAGATGTTCGCTACCAGATAGCTCTCTGTCTGATATCCCAGTGTGGCTTGGACTTTGCCCCTGAATGGCGGTGGTGTTGCGGGTCCACAGCTCCCATCAGGAAGGCCACTTTTAAATAAATAATCACCGCACTTGCCGCTTAGCGAGGGGGTGTGGTGGTTGTGTGGCTGAAGCAGTTTCCCGGGGTGTTTCGTGATGTGGGCGTTTCTCACCTAAGTGCACAGGTGAGAAGCGGTCCGCATCTGTGATTGTTCTGGGACGGATGATTTGCCACATAAATAGAAGCACGAGGCGGCTAGGAGAGGTAAAAAAAGGAAGAAAAAGAAAAGAGAGACGGAGGTTGCTGGTTGCAGGAAGCAGTGGAGAGAGAGAGAGAGAGCGCAAACCGGTACGAGTGAGCGAAGGATCGAGGGCAGGCAGCTGGACTGTGAGCCCTAGCAGGAGTGTTTGGCCGACACTCGGTGGGGCAGAAGGAAGCGGTCGCTCCAGCTCCTTGTTCACTCAGGTGAAGAAGGATGGCTGGCCGCGTAAGGCCGAGAAGGCAGCGGGAGTCGGGACTTGGGATGTGGATTCCCCAGTGTGAGAGCCCTGGTCGTTGGGGATCCCAAGTCGCTGTTTGGTAGAGCCTACCGGAGCCAGGGATCAGATCAGCGAGGCAAACTGACCAGCACAAGTGGACAGTAGTAAGGTCAGCTGCAGGAAGGGCGACTCCCCTGTTGAGAAGCCCGTATGGGAGAAGCAGGGGAGACACCAGATAAAGGAAGACACCGGGCTTGTGATTTTAAAGGGTCTGCTGCTCGCATTGTTTTAACCACATTTTATAGGATTGTTGTTTTTTCTATTTATTGGTTTTTACCTCCACGTTTCAATTTTATGGGATTATTTATTTATAGAAGGATTCGGAGAGCACTGCACTTTATTTATTTGGACACTTGTTTTGTTGTTTTTGATAAAATCACTTTGCACTATTACACCATCCCCTTGCTCCATTTGTTATGGCTCACTGCCGAGCTCATCGGTAACATTACAGACGGTGAAGGGTTCAAGGGCTCCCAGAAGCTGAAGGGGAGTGCGGAGCGAACCCGCATCGTCACAGTGGCTTGGACTGATCTTCCATGGATGGAAAGAGACAGCAAGCGAGCCTTTGCAAGGCCCCATACACTTATTGTTTCTCTGAAGCCCCTACTTGTTCTTATCAGCCTTTTGTTCAGTTTCAAAGGATGCACAAATGTACCGTATTTTTCGCACCATAAGACGCACTTTTTTTTCCCCCAAAAGAAGGTTGGAAATGTCTGTGCGTCTTATGGAGCGAATATTACGTCACAGACCATGATGTGTATTACCTGACAAAAGTCGACATCCAGGGGTAGAGGGCGACAAAACTCACTGTTACGTTACAGGCATTCCCTCTGGAGGAATGTTAGACTCATCGACTCGGCATCTAACCCTTGCGTGTGCGTGAGTTGCGAAATGTAAACAAATATAAGCAAAGGCAAGATGGTATCGACATCTCACGAGGGAGCGAAGAGAGTGCAGAAAACAAAATACTCAGCAGACGATGTTTTGCGCATTATCACCGAGTCGGACTCTGATTTTTCAGAATCTGATTTTGTTGAGAGTGATCAGGAGATCGAACAAGAGAGTGAGGAACTGGCATCAGCTGATCGGGACACCAGCTGATCATATTGGTGCAGCCGATGCACCTATGGCAAGGATCGTGTGGGAGGAATACCTAGACATTGATCCGTGGGAGCCAAACTGGCTACCGGACTTCACAAGACAGTATGGCTTGCTGTTGGACACAACAGATTACCAGCCGCTAGACTACTTCAGGCTGTTCTTTCCTGAAGCTGCCTTTCAGCTACTGTCAGACGAGACAAACAGGTATGCAGAGCAATTTTTTGAATCGAGGGCTGTGCTTACACCGCATTCTCGTTTTTCAAACTGGAAACCCACAACAAAACACGAGATGAAGGGCTTTGTGGCATTACAAATATAGATGGGACTAGACTGGCGATATAACTTCAGGGAGCACTGGTCCAAACGTGCTTTGTCCCCTGGTGGCTTTGGACAGGTTATGCCGTGTGATGATAGGTACGCTGCTGCAAAGTGATTGTGACCAACTGAGCTTCATAAATTCTGACACTAGCGATGAGGAGTTCTTGGGGTTTCCATAAAACTAGAAGAGGAGAGCTTGAACCTTAAAGTCTCTCCTTATTTGTTAATGACAGTGATGATGTTTCTTAATACCGCTGTTGATTTTACATGGTTGAAATATTATTGTGTTATAGTTTATTAAACATATTAGTACACCATTTGGTTCAGAATATATTTTTTTTCTTGTTTTCCTCCTCTAAACCTAGGTGCGTCTAATGGTCAGGTGTGTCTAATGGTGCAAAAAATACGGTACTTTCAAACCAACAACAAAAGAAAGGCAATACAGTGGAACCTTGGACTGCGAGCGTAATTCGTTCCGAAAACGTGCTTGTAATCCAAAGCGAATTTCCCCTTAAGAAATAATGGAAGCTCGGATGATTCGTTCCACAACCCCAAACTATTCATATAAAAATAATGAACACAAAATATAAAGTAAAAATACATCAAACAAATTAACCTGCACTTTACACCTTTGAAAAGAATCATGGCTGGTGTGAGGGAGACGAGAGAGACGAGGGTTATTGTGCAGGACGACTTTCACTCTAACTAACGGAATCCCTGCTATCTGTTGGCTCACTGGAATCTTCTTTTTTTTGCGACTTTAACGAGGAGCCTCTCCAATGGCAGTCACTTTTGCCTGAAGAGTCACTACACTTGGACATAAAATAAAAAAATGCTTTACGCACTGTAAGGTTTCTAAACTCTTTTGGAATTCCACCCAATGGGACGACACATGGAACAGCGTCCCAAAAAGCAAGCAACCGCAGGCTCCTAGCGCTGTAGCAGTTCGCTGTGAAAGCGAATCCAAAAAGATCGCAGACATGCTATAAGCACCCGCCATTGATGGGTGATACAAGGAAAATTATAAATGCGCAGGGCACAGTATAACCTGGCCAGACCCTGCCTGACTGCTGTGTCTGTGTATAGGAGAGCGGCAGATCCTGCTACAATAACTAATCCTGCTGTTCCTGTTTCAAGTTGAATAAAGAAGGTGTTGCTAAAGTACTGAGACTCAGCTTCGTGTTTGGGGTGCAAGACGGGGACTCACACGTAACAAAATACAAACACGTGGTCACCATGCTGTAGTAAACAGTGTACACTGGTATGAATGTTGACTATACAAGTGAGGCAAGCTGACTGAAACCGAGCATAGGAGATGATTACCCACAATCCCACAGCGAGAGAGAGTATATACGTACTACTTGTATTGCAAAACCTTGCTCGTTTATCAAGTTAAAATTTATTAAAAATTTTAGCTCATCTTGCAAAACACTCGCAGACCAAGTTACTTGCAATGCAAGGTTTTACTGTACAGGCAAAGAAGTTGTAAACTGGCAGACTCTGGTCAAGTCTTCCACCACCCCAGTCACACACGGCCAAAGCAAGAAATTCTTAGCAGTAATCAGATTCCTAATTTACAAAAGCTAACTTTCAAAAAGCTATGTCTTTCTTTTAAATACTTTCAGTGACAATTTACAAACAATTACCAAAATAATAAATATGAAATCAATTATTAAATTTGTTATCTCCTTTTTCCATGAAGACATTAGATTAAAATTTTTTTGGGCCTCGCTACAAAGTAAATGGGGTAACTAACATATACAAAAATACATAATTTTTTGTGTGGAATTTTCCTTTAAAAACAGGATAAGAAGATTATTCAGCAAAGAAATTTCTTCTTCTTACTGCAGGGCATTATTAGCCCTTGATATACCGTATATACTCGCGGATGAGTTCTCCCACGGATAAGTCAGGGATTGATTTCCGTTATTTTATAATGTCGGTCGTATAAGTCGAATGCGGAAAACTCACGTGATTGGTCCAAGAGATTACGATATGCTAACGCCCACATGAGAGAGGAACCACGGAGCACACAGCTTTTTTTTTTTCTATGTATTGTGCCTAAGTGACCACACGGTAATACCCAAAATACACCGAAGCGACATCTGCACTATTTTGTGTTTTTTGTATCTCACACCCTCATACACCTTTCTCATAAGAGCATCCCTTATCTACGATGGAGCGTTCGATCAGAAGAAAATATGAAGCTGGTTTTAAATTGAAAGTCGCTGAAGTGGCGAAAGAAATTGGTAACTGCGCGGCTGCAACAAAATTCGATGCGTCTGAGAAACCGTTCTGAGATTGGAGGAGGCAAGAAGATGTTAAAAAAAAACAAAAAAAAAACAAAACAATCTAAGTGTCGTATTTCTGAACAGGCGTACAAGGCGGGGTCTGATTTTATGATCGATTTTTCGGGTTTCAAGACCCAACTTATACGCGAGTATATACGGTATGTTTTTTAACCTTGGTTAAGATTCAGAAACACAATAATATGCATTGATCACAAAAACTTAAGATGAAAAATATCATTGCCACTTTGCGCAGCATGCATACAACCAAGGCCATTCAGCCCACACAAAGCATGCCAATTTCTCTAATTTTCTAACATGAAAATGTTAGTTCGTAACTAATTTATTAGTTGAATTGAAGACAGAACTCCTGACCAATAAATAAAGGGACAGGCAGGACTTCATTCAAAAGCAGAATTTCACTTTTTTGAACATTAGAACAATCTGGACGAGAACAGGCCATTCAGCCCAACAAAACTCACCAATCCTGTCCACCAAATTCTTACAAAATAACGTCAAGTTGAGTCTTGAAGGTCCCTAAAGTCCTACTGTCTATCACACTACTTGGTCACTTATACCACGTGTCTGTGGTTCTCTGGGTAAAGAAAAACTTCCTAAATTTACCCTTAACAAGTATCCAACTGTATCCAGTGTTCATAACTCATCATGCTAGGGCCACTGTTATTTTTAATATATATATATAACTGATTTGGAAAGGAATATAAATAACAAGCTGGTTAAGTTTGCAGATGATACCAAGTTAGATGGACTGGCAGATAATTAAGAATCTGTTGAATCACCACAGAGGGACTTGGACAGCATACAGGCTTAAGCAGATTTGTAGGAGATGGAATTTAATGTCAGTAAAAGTAAAGTATCAAACGTATAAAGTAAAAATCTGAGGATTGAATATTCAATGGGTGGTCTGAAAATCAAAACTACACCTTATGAGAAGGATTTAGGAGTCATAGTGGACTCTAAGCTATCGACTTCCTGACAATGTTCAGAAGCCATTAGGAAGGCTAACAGAATGTCAGGTTATATATAGCGCCTTAGATGTGTGGAGTACATAAATGGAGTAAATGTGTGGAGTAAATAAGTGGATAGGACTGGCGAGCTTTGTTGGGCTGAATGGCCTGTTCTCGTCTAGTGTTCTAACGTTCTGCTCAAGCTTTATAACACACTGGTGAGGACTCATCTGGAGTCCTGTGGGCACTTTTGGTCTACAGGCTACAAAAAGAACATAACAGCACTGGAAAAAGTCCAGAGAAGAGCGATTAGGAAGACTCCAGGGCTACAAGGAGATTAAGAGGAGACATGACTGAGGTGTTTAAAATCATGAAGGGAATCAATCCAGTGGATCGAGATGGTGACTTTAAAATGAGTTCATCAAGAACATGGGGACACAGCTGGAAACTTGTTAAGGCTAAGTTTCACAAAAACATCAGGAAGTTTTTCTTTACTCAGAGAACTACAGACACGTGGAATAAGTGACCAAGGAGTGTGGTGGACAGGAGGACTTTAGGGGTCTTCAAAACTAAGCTTGATGTTATTTTAGAAGAATTAGGTTGAAAATGACTGGTGAGCTTTGTTGGTCTGAATGGCCTGTTGTCATTGAATATTTCTAATGGTCTAATCAAATTATCAAACATGCTTTTCATCATTATAAAAAAAGACAAAATGGGAACATTTTTGGAAGATGTCCCAAGGTTAAGGAAAATTAGAGGAGTCTGAGTCATCAGCTAAATAAATATTGAGAATAAAGCAGCATTCAAGAAAAAAAAGTGTATTCTGTAGCTAAAACAAAAGGCTGAGTCATAGATTTGTTAACAAAACAATTTGATACATGCTATAATTCATGGAAATGCATTTTATAAATTACGGACATCACTCAAAAATGTTGATGGAATAATTATTTACTGTTATGAAATTGGCAAATCACATACAGTATATAGATGTAGCACTTTGCGTTAATATTAATTTTACACTGGGCAGATGATAACATCCAATTTGCTGAAAAAATACTTTGAAATATTTTGTAAAATGTCAATGGTGAAAAACATTTATGCAGAATTGACACCTTACAGTGCAAAAAAAAAAATCCAAATTTTAAACCCCTTTTGCTACAAGTAGATACTGAACAGGTTAGAAGATAATCGTTTTAGTAAGAGAAATAAAGAAATTACGGAGGGTAAAGAGTGCATATGTTGCCTTGTTTCGGGTTATAATGTCACAGTGCATGCTCAAAGGACCAACAACATTTAAAACAAAGCAAAATGTTCTTAAATTTAAGAGAATATAAAGAATTGCAAATTAAACAGTCAGGAAAAACACAAAACACCGAATGCATTGCCTGATTCTAAGTGGGTGTCCTGAGCCGGATACTCACCCGCAAACCACTGAACAGAAGAGCCTCACAATATCATCCAACATGAGTTTATTGCATTCTAGAATTGAACTAGTTTCCTTTATTACTCTATTCCACTAATTTTACACTCAACATGTATGACTGCGTACAGTACGTACATGAATGCCATTGTGTCTGCTTACACTGTAATGGGTATTAGTTTGTAATCCTTTACGTAGGATGGCCATCTTCAATTAAAGTATGTGGCGACATTAAACAATTGGCATTTCACTTCTTTGATCCTCCATTGTCTTGTGTTGCATTAAGACTTGGCACGGTCAAAAAAAACAAATATAAAGTAAAAGACAAACAGCTACATTTTATGGGAGAAAGCCAGATGGTTTTAAAAACAATTAAGCATACAATACACAAACTGACACCATCACCATCTACCAAGTTTATCACAATCATGAAGGGGCCAAAAAACAAAAAAAAGGAAAAGATTTACTATTGAAAAAGACTCTTTAGTTTGAGAAAATGAAAACGCCGTTGTGTAAAAACCCTACCAACAAAGCTAGTTTGTAATTAGTCACTATTAAATGAAAAACAACCCATGACCATGTCCGTCACAAAGAACACACCAAGGGGAAGACATTTCAAATTACCTAACAATCCGTTTAAAATATTTACTTTGACCAGCTCAATTATTTTAAAAAAGATAATATTTAATCCTAATTCATGTTAAACACACAGATGATGACATACATTTCCACATTTAATGTAATGTATCTTACCTCTTTTGGTAAAGTCAGTAATCGGTTTCTGTCACAATTGAAGTTGGACAGCTTTCGAAGCTTCCCAATGGTTTTTGGCAAAGTCTGTGAGAGTCACAATATGAAAAATTAATCAAAAAGTAGTTTTCAAGGTTTTCCAATAAAAGTGAGAAAACACTGGATGAAAGAAAAATCATATATACAGTGACAAATAAAAGTATTCATCCCTTTGTAAGTTTTCACATCTGATAGAGTGATAGATTGATCACAAAGGCAGTATTAGATAGATAGATAGATAGATAGATAGATAGATAGATAGATAGATAGATAGATAGATAGATAGATAGATAGATAGATAGATAGATAGATAGATAGATAGATAGATAGATAGATAGATAGATAGATAGATAGATAGATAGATAGATAGATAGATAGATAGGATATGAAAGGCACTACAGGGTGAGTCAAAATTATATTGACACTAATGGATTATTTGTATCTCAACCACACCTTTCCAGGTCGATGGATAGCTCATGGTGGATCATTGTCATGGCCTCTACGCTCCCCTGATTTGACACCCTGTGATTTCTGGTTATGGGGTATGGTGAAGGAGCGTGGGTATGTATAACAGGAAAGTTTGTGATATCAAGGACCTGCAGGACAGAATACAGACTGTGTTATCATCTCTTCCCTGCAAAATGTGTGTCCGGGCTTTAAATGGTACTGTTGCTTGTTAGTTTTTGTGTGTTGATAATGGCACAGTATCAGCATTTCTGGATCTTTGATACCTGATACAAATGCCAGCTTTCAAATGAGAATCTCCCACAGGAGTTGATATTGTAGTTGTGGAAAAACGTCAATTTCGTGGTCTTCACAAAAACTTAAGTACGTGCTTTGATGAGATTGGAAATTCACAGGGGACATCGTGAATCCACCTTTCAAGTGGGAAGTGAGCAATTGTGTGTCTTTTTGTGGGGTTTTGGAGTTATCAGTTATTTACTTCGGATTCATTTTGGTACAAGTACTGCGGCCCAAAAAGTCATAAATTTCCATACTGATCCAAAACTAGAATATACAGTAACTAAGTGACTCCACTACTTATAACGTGCTCAATAAATCACGCACAAAAAATATAATTTACAGAATGAAACATGACCATTTACTTACAGTCAACTGATTTTCTGTCAGAACAAGCTCGGTGAGGCCCTCACATTCACCAATGCTCTCAGGCAGCTGAAGTAGACGGTTCTGATCCACTTTAAGAATGGATAACTTCTTTAGTTTTCCTGCAGAGAACAAATACTCAGCCTAATTATGAAATATAAAGAATGTTGACTTCCTACGGACAACAACTCTCAAAAAAAATGGATGAATTGTTACCTAATAAAATTATTATTATAATTATTACTCTTTAAGTGAATTTTGCAATTTCTGCACAATATACATTATGTACATGTGTATTCATTTATCTAATTATTGATTGATTGTATTATTTGTCCTAGGAGTCTGTATCCTTGTTTTTATGTTTCTGCTGCTGTCTGCATATACATTTCCCAATTTGGCTAATAAAAGTTTATCTAATATGCATATTCTGGACATTTTTTAAATTTAACGTTAATCTAGTGATATTAAATATTAAGTAATGGTAACATTTATTAACTTAGCAACAGAAATAATAATAATGAACCATTCTGATTCTAGAATGCAGGTGACTTCAACCAGTAGAACTTTGGAAGGAACAGACATTTATCAGTATGACCCCTTTGAGGACACAACAAACTGGACCTGCTAGAATGTTAATGTAAACCTGTGGCACAACTGGGCAGATCTGACCACACCTCACTGTCGCCTACAAAGCTACTATCCAATAGCAGAAGTTGGATAGTTTTAGAAATCAGGTTTCTGTAAATAACTGGTTTATTGATGCACATGTGAACCTGCTAATTGACATTAATGAGCCTCTTTCTGTTGATCAGTGTTCAAAGAGTCCAAATGAGTTCACCGTGATTGAATACTGTATAACAATAAGGTGACGAATACTTTTTAATAGGAAGTATATACAGTGAATTTCCAATAATGAACACCATTACAAGTACAGAGATACAGCAAAGCTCCATCAATCTGTCCATACATGTTTGGAGACACTTATCCAGGGTTGAAGGAAATGCAGCCTATCCCAGAAGAATCATTTACATGATGTTTTTTAATCCTAAGGTCAGAACTGATCTGAAAACCTTAGCGTTTCAAGTACAGCGGTGTAATAATAATAATAATAATAATTCTTTGCATTTATATAGCGCTTTTCTCACTACTCAAATCGCTCAGCAATTGCAGGTTAAGGGCCTTAAGGGCCTGCGGTGGGTTGGCACCCTGCCCAGGATTGGTTCCTGCCTTGTGCCCTGTGTTGGCTGGGATTGGCTCCAGCAGACCCCGTGACCCTGTGTTTGGATTCAGCGGGTTGGAAAATGGATGGATGGAGGGCTCAAGGGCCCAACTGAGCAGAGTCCCTATTGGCATTTACGGGATTCGAACCGGCAACCTTCCGATTGCCAGTGCAGATCTCTAGCCTCAGAGCCACCACTCTGCCAGTAAGATCACACCGCGTGGCATCTTGCAGCTACCCACTCATAACAGATGTAACAAGAGACTGCAGAAATGTGTGTCCTTTGTCACTGGATTTGATATCCGTGACTGTGGTACAGTATCATGGAGGGTTTGTTTTTGTTTGTGTCTTGTGAAATATAAGATTTACATACCTATGCCGTCCGGCAAAGTCTCGAGAAGATTCTGGGATACATGGAGGTCAGTCAATGCAGACACCCCGCTGATCTCTTCAGGGAGCCTTTCCAGTTTATTCTCTGACACATCCAAACAAAGCAGGTTTTTCATGCTTCCAATTTCCTATTTGAAATGAAAAGAAGTTGCTCTTGTTCAGACTTGTAAACATTTTACGATACATTTACTGTAAAAGGAAAATGCAGTTAAAACTTTCAGACTGCAGTCTCCCTAAGAAGCTTTAGGCAATTGGCACAATTTTGTTTTTTTATAATTTTTTTTTTTTTTTTTTTTTAAAGGTAGTTTTTTTTTTTTACCTCAGTCAGCAAAAAATAATCTGTCAAGGATTTTGGCCATTTGGCTTGTTGCACTGATAAGAAACGTATGTGAGACATAATAAAACAACACAGAGAGACTGAACTATACATCTGCTTTTGCAGCCTGGTTCTTTTTACAAGTTCATGGGCAGCTGGAGCCTATCTAGGCAGCAAGTGCCAGGCCATCCAATATTCACTCATTCTGCGAAAATTTAATATTCATTAATTACAGCTTTGAAATTTGAAGAAAACCAGAGGACCGGGGCCGAAACCCCCGGAAACACAGTATGGACACCTAACTGGGGAGCTGAGCTATGGTGTACTGGAGTTGTGTGTGCAAAATTAAGCCATCCATTCCTTCATTCTCTAAACCAGTGTTTTGCATTAGAGTGGACAGGAGCCAATCCCAGCAGCATTAGGGGGGGAAATCTTTATATATAATGTGCTACCGTGGCTGTCCGTTTGTCTGTCCAGGATTTTAAGTCTCCTGTAGCTCGCAAACTGTTTGACCCATTGACCTGACATTTGGTACTCATATAATACGTGACGTCTACTATCCACTTTCGGGGTGATGATTGACCTCCAAGGTTATTCCTCTTTTTTTATTTTATTGTAGAATCAACTCTCGGCAGCGGGCAGCAGTGCGGCCCATGCGTATGGGTGCCGTTCTCATTCTCTACCACCTTCGCCGTCACTTCCCCTACCTCTTCATATCTTAAATCATTCTTGAGACAGATTGAAGACTTAAGTGCCAGCTTAAGTGAAAAATTAAAGAAAAACGTACTAAGTAATTGCAACACAAGCACTGACTCAATCAATTTTAACACAAAAGATTCCCGACGAAAGAAGAGAAGCAGCGGGCCAGTAGGGTGGAGACAAGAAGAGCAGCTCAGGAAGCAGCAAGCGCATCAACCTCTAAACGTACAGAGAAAGAAAGAGGATGAGAACTAGAAGTGTATTCAGTGCACGTTATCGAGTAGTGCGGCGTTACTGGTGGGAAATAAATGCAACAATCCACTCAATGACAGGTCCCCCTCATGCACACACCCGAAGTCATCGATTTCGTTCAGCCAAATCAACCTAACGTGTCCAAGCCTTTGGGATGTGGAAGCAAAGCAGAGTACTGAGAGAAAGAGGAGTCAGACACAGCGGACATCGGACCCTCCTCAGTGGTCTGAACCGTGAGCCACTAAGCTGTGAAAGCCACAGAAACACAGGTATTTTAAGTCTTTTAGGGCGGGTGTCGACTTTTGTCGACAGGAGGGGTAGAGGGCGCATATTGACAAAAGTCTACATCCAGGGGTAGTGGGCTACAATCAGCTGTTAATGGTGACAAAACTAACTGTTACGTCACAGGCATTCCCTCTGTGCTTGGAGGAATGTTAGACTCATTGACTCACCATCTAATCCTTGCGTGTGTGTGTGTGAGTTAAGAAATGTAAACAAATGTAAGCAAGGGCAAGATGGCATCAACAACTCACGAGGGACCGAAGCGAGTCCAGAAAAGAAAATACTCAGCAGACGATGTTTTGCGCATTATCGCCAAGTCGGACTCTGATTTTTCAGAATCTGATGTTGTTGACAGCGATCAGGAGATCGAGCAAAAGAGTGAGGAACTGGCATCAGCTGATCAGACACCAGCCAATGCCGCCACAGCTGATCGGCTGCCAGCTTAGCGCATTCGCGCAGCCAATGCACCTACGGCAAGGTTCGTGTGAGAGGAATACCCAGACATTGATCCATGGGAGCCAAACTGGCTACCGGACTTCACGGTTTGCTGTTGGACTCGACAGATTACCAGCCGCTGGACTACTTCAGGCTGCTCTCTCCAGATGCTGCTTTTCGGCTACTGTCAGATGAGACAAACAGGTATACAGAGCAATTTTTTGAATCGCAGGTTGCGCTTACATCGCATTCTCGTTTTTCAAAGTGGAAACCCACAACAAAAGACGAGATGACGCGCGCTGTGGCCTTACAAATAGAGATGGGACTGGACTGGCGATATAACTTCAGGGAGCATTGGTCCAAACGTGTTTTGTCTCCTAGTGGCTTTGGACAGGTTATGCCGTGTGATGATAGGTACGTGCTGCCGCAAAGTGATAACCAGAAGCAAATCCCATGGGGTGAGCCAGGCTATAACCCCATGTAGAAAGTTCAGCCCCTGCTTGACGTTGTGGAACCAACAGATAAACAATTTTTTCAGCCTGGCCATGATTTGTCTGTGTATGAATCTATGATAAAATACAAGGGACGCCAATATATGCCGGACAAGGCCACAAAGTATGGCATAAAAGATTTTGTACTGGCAGAAGCAAACACTGGTTTCTGCCTGAAAGTAATTGCATACACAGGAAAAAAAGAGAGAACTGTCCCTTGGCAAGTCAGGTTGTGCTGGAGCTGCTTCAGGGCTATGAACATTTGGGTCATGTTGTGTACATTTGGACAATTTTTATACATGCCCAGAATTGTTCATGGAGCTACAGAGCAGAGGAATTGGAGCTTGTGGCACAGTGAGGGTGAACAGGAGACACATGCCTTCACAGTTGAAGCCAGACAGGCTGAAGATGAAAAGAGGTGACAATACGGTTTTCATGCGGGCAGATAACTTGGTGGCAGTGGCAGGGCACGATGACAAACGGGTGACTTGTCTCTCTACAGTACACACTAACAATATATGTGAGAAAGTGCAGCAACAGACAATTGAAAAAGAGGCACCAGTGCAACACATATTGTAAGCAGTGCAACGTGGCAATGACTGCAAATGGCTGCTTTGAGCGAGATCAGACTGTGCAGGACTTTGCTGTGTAACATGTATGTGAAATCATAGAGTATGCAGGCTCAAACAACATGCAAGACAGTAACATTTGTCAAAAGTAAATATTTTTTGATGATTTGATATGTTAAACAATAGCTTTGTGTTCTTTTTTAATAAAAGTTATTTTTTGGAAAAATATTCAATCCTGGGAGAAAAACAAACAAAAAAAATGGCCCTAAAAGAGTTAAGAAAGAAAGAAATATACTTTAGCGTCATCAGGAACACAATCTAGCTCAGCAGTCCCCATCCTTTTTTCTCTCCTGCACCCCTTTGATTAGGCTTTTCATTTAGGAGGACCCCCCCTCTCTCTTCATTACCCCCCACCCATCCCTCAAAAAATTGTTATTTTTATATTTTCTTAGATGAGAGAGAGAGAGAGAGAGAGAGAGAGAGAGAGAGAGAGAGAGAGAGAGAGAGAGAGAGAGAGATAGATAGATAGATAGATAGACTCTTTATTAATCCCAAGGGGAAATTCACATACTCCAGTAGCAGCATACTGATACAAAAAACACTATTAAATTAAAGATTGAAGAAGATTTTCTCTGCTTTGATGGAGCACTGATGTTTTGAGTTGTTTTTAATAGTGTTAACTTTATCTCTTGCAAGAACAGGCCTATCAGTCGCTGCACCCTGGTCCCCTTGCGCTTGTAAAAAGTACTTGCAGCTGCCGAATTTCAATGCTAACTGCAGCTCTCTTAAGAGTTCCTCTCTTCAACCACTTATCCATTTTGGGCCACAACACAATATCAATAGAAAGTCACTCAAAACATTAAACACTCATAAAAAAGGAACGATCTAGGCCTATTAATACACATTACTCGCTTGACGCCCAATCGAACACTAAAATGATGGACCGCTTTCAATCACAGCGACAGTTTTGGCGAAGAACGGGAGGACACGTGCGTAATCGCGTGATATGACGAGTGGTGGGTGGGCTAGTGACAACTTTCACACAAGTCTCAATTTGAAAAACCAAAACTCTATAACTTTGCTTTTGTGTTTTTAACTCCTTTATTTGGTGTTTTCCACCATTACCAATATTATTTTCACGTATCCCCAACTGGTCCACCACGTACCCCTGTATCACAGGTTGGGAACTGCTGCTCTAGGCAATTCATTACTGTGCAGCTCCAAAATGAAACTATCCATCCTTTCATTCCTGCTATATCCTAACTACAGGGTCACGAGGGGTCTGCTGGTGCCAATCCCAGCCAACACAGGGCACAAAGCAGGAAACAAACCCCAGGCAGGGTGCCAGCCCACCACAGTAGTAAAATGAAAATAGCTTTTGTAAATACTAAAAGATTTCTGTGACCAAATAAAAAAATATAGCTGTAACACATCTTCTTTAATAACATTTATAAGACCCAAGTTTAAGATGTCACTGTCCTCTACACAAAAATATTCTTTCTACTCACATGCACAGTGGACACAGACTTTTTTGTAAGAAAAATGCTAAACTTTGATTAGATTTATAAAATAACGTAAAAGTAAATCTCCCCATTCAGTTCAAATGACAAGAACTCCACTTAACTGGACTGGCGATTTTAGGGTCACAAAGTAAAGTGATACTCACCACTGGCAGATCTGCTAACTGATTCCCATCCAACCACAGGTCCTTCAGGTTTGAAAGTGAACCTATCGTTTCAGGCTAAAATAAATAAATAAATAAAATTACTGATAATTTAAAAATACAGTATTACATATTTAAGAGCAGGGAAGGAAATGATTTGTAAGTATTATTCAGCAGACCAGAACTAATTCTAGCAATAATAAAGCACATTTGGACTCCATTATAAAGACTGACTTATTGTACCACCATTCCCAAGCTAAGCATCAGAACCAACCCTGCTAAAATTACAGATTGTTATCTCGCGTGCTTTACTTAAATAGAGAAATTCTGGACATTTACGGTTTCCTTGATAAGGATACACTTGGGATTGCAAACATGTTTTATTGCAGCTGTTTCCCAAATTGTCACTGGCCTAATCCTGGGTCCACGACACAGTTATGCTAGTTAAAAAATAGTCAAGTCTGTATTGCCTGAATAAATATAAACTGATATTTGAATATACATGTACATTAATAACAACATCATCATTTATTTCTATTGCACAATTTCATATAAAGGATATCAAAGAGATCTGATTGCAGGAAATGTTACTATCTTCCAATAACATTAAAAAAAACAAAAAAAAACACACAGATATCAAAGAGAAAGTTATGGGAAAAGAAATAAACAAATACAATTAGATAAAAATAATAATGAACAAGTAATTTAAAAAACTCCATACAAGCTTATAAAGCATGCATATGTAATTAGTAGAAAACTAGCATCCATATACTATATCATATTGTAAGACCCCAATGATGAGGTCAGATGGCCATTAAGAAGGCTAACAGAATGTCAGGTCATATAGCGCCTTGATGTGTGGAGTACAAGTCACAGGAGGTTCTGCTCAAGCTTTATAACACACTGGTGAGGCCTCATCTGGATTCCTGTGTGCAGTCTGGGTCTCCATAAAGACATATCAGCACAAGAAAAGGTCCAGAGAAGAGCGACTAGGCTGACTGAGGGCTACAGGGGATGAGTTATGAGGAAAAATTAAAAGAGCTGAGCCTTAAGGAGATGAAGATGACACCTGACTGAAGTGTGCAAATTGGTGAAGGGAGTTAGTGCAGTGGACTCGACACCACCAACTGACAGACAATGTGTAGAGAAGCCATTAAGAAGGCTAACAGAATGTCAGGTTATATAGCGCCTTCATGTGTGGAATACAAGTCACAGGAGGTTCTGCTCAGGCTTTATAACACACTGGTACAGTTTGGGTCTCCAGGCTACAAAAAAGACATAACAGCACTAGAGAAGGTCCAGAGAAGACCAACTAGGCTGATTCAGGGCCTACAGGGGATGAGTGATGAGGAAAGATTCAAGGACTTGAGACCTTTACCGATTTAATGTAAGTAAATGTAAAGAATTACACATAGGATGTAAAAATAGGAGGGTTGAATACACAATGGGAGGTACACCTTATGAGAAGGATTTAGGAGTCATAGTGAACTCGACACTATCAAATGCCAGACAGTGTTCAGAAGCCATTAAGGTGGATAACAGAATGTCAGGTTATATAGCGCCTTGATGATGTGGAGTACAAGTCACAGGAGGTTCTGCTCAGGCTTTATAACACACTGGTACAGTTTGGGTCTCCAGGCTACAAAAAGGACATAACAGCACTAGAAGTAGTCCAGAGAAGTACAACTAGGTCGATTCCAGGGCTACAAGGGATGAATTATGAGGAAAGATTAAAAGAACCGAGCCTTTACAGTTTAGGAAAAAGAAGATTAAGAGGAGAAGTGTTTAAAATTATGAAGGAAATTAGTGCAGTGGACTGATTGATGCTGTAACTTTAAATAGTTTAAAAAGTACATGAGGGCATTGTTGGAAACTTGTTATGAGTAAATCTTGCAGAAATATTACTTTTAGTTTACACAGGTGAAAATTAGTTGTTCTTTACACAGGTGGAATAGACAGAAGGATTTTAGGGACCTTCAAAACTCGATCTTTTGGAATTGAAAGATTTAAGTGGCCAACAATGAGGATCTTATGAGCCGGATCACCCTCAGGGAAACAATGCAGGTAATGTGCTTCATTTGGGACTGCATGAGCATCACAAAATCAAACCAACGGTACCCAAGGATTTTCTGGAGAGAGACAGTGCCAAAGGAGTCCAGTCTTCGTCTCAGGTCACTGGATAGCGTCCATGTCTCACAACCATGTAGTAAGACAGGAAAGCACCAGGACTTTAAAGACTTGGACCTTCGTCCTTTTGTTAAGATATCGGGAGCGCCACACAACCCTTTCCAGTGACCTCATGACCCCCCCATGCTCTTCCAATTCGTCTACCGACTTCATATGAAGAGTCACCAGAGACATGAATGTCACTGCCAAGGTAAGTAAACCTCTCAACAAGGTCGACACTCTCTCTGCTGATGGCCATGCCCAAGAGGTCATTAAAGGCCTGGCTCTTTGGTTTTTATCAGGACACTCGCAAGCCCAGACACTCAGACTCCTCACTCAGTCTCTCGAGCGCCCCGATCAGAGCCTCCATTGACTCCGCAAAGATAACAGCATTGTCAGCAAAATCAAGATCCGTGAATCTTTCTTCACCAACAGATGCCCCACAGCCACTGGACCCCACATCCTTGACCAACACCCAGTCCATACATGCATTGAACAGAGTAGGAGGAGAACAGACCCCTGCAGAGAAACTGCAATAAAAAAAAAAAAACCCAATCCAAAGGCAATGGAAGAAACTCTGATAGGCCGAGATCTGGCAGACCCAACGTCACAAGCCAATCAGAAGACGAGTTTCTGAGGGTCACCAGTTTGTGTGATCACAGGCACCTCGTAGCACAACAGCTTCAAGCACAGCTTAACAGTGGTTGATAAAAGTGAGTCTCAGTTTCTTCTGTGCTGCATATTTGACAAGGCAAGTGGCAGTAAGAAAGCCATCCCTTAAAACCCTTAAAGGACAAAACAGGGCCTTGAAATCCCGACTGTGGATTAGTGTGCTCCTAACCGCTCTCTCTCTCTCTCTCTCTCTCTCTCTATTGTGCCTACGTGAGCACACGGTAATACCCAAACTATTCCAAAGCAACGTTTGCACTGCTTTGTGTTTTTTGTATCTCCCACCCTCATACACCTTTATAGTAAGACCATCCTTTATCTACGATGGAGCGTTCGATCAGAAGAAAATACAAACCTGGTTTTAAATGAAATGTCGTTGAAGTAGCGAAAGAAATTGGTAACTGCACTGCTGCAACAAAATTCAATGTGTCTGAGAAACTGGTGAGAGACTGGAGGAGGTGAGAAGATGTAAAGAAAAAAATAAAATAAAATGTCGCATTTTTGAATGGGCATATAAGTCTGGGTCTGATTTTATGATCGACTACCTGAAATACCTAGCGTTGCCCTGGAGGAAAAACTATTTTTTTTTTTTTTTGAGAAAAAATATAATAACCCCTCCCACACACACTTCAAAAATAAAAATAAATGAACAAACAATGAAACCTCACTAATGTCCTTGTCTTGCGGTCTTGTATGTATGTTATTATCCAGTTGACGCTCAGAACCGGCCAACTCTATTTCATTTGAAAAGCAACAGGGGCGCGGTGCTGTTTAAAGATAAAGAATGCTGGCAGTCACTTGCTGTATGCTAACCGTGTAAGCCACACGGGATCTTCGAAAGTATTGAAATCGTCAGAACTACTCTGGGCATCTCTCTGCTACGAGGATTCGTGATGCAGACGTGCTGGCCTCACTGGTGTATCCTCGGAGCTGGAGCCCTCACCCTGACTCTACCTCTCACTCACTCCCAGGCGTTGAACTTTATTTAATAGATAGATAGATAGATAGATAGATAGATAGATAGATAGATAGATAGATAGATAGATAGATAGATAGATAGATAGATAGATAGATAGATAGATAGATAGATAGAGTGGTGTGAAAAACTATTTGCCCCCTTCCTGATTTCTTATTCTTTTGCATGTTTGTCACACAAAATGTTTCTGATCATCAAACACATTTAACCATTAGTCAAATATAACACAAGTAAACACAAAATGCAGTTTGTAAATGGTGGTTTTTATTATTTAGGGAGAAAAAAAAATCCAAACCTACATGGCCCTGTGTGAAAAAGTAATTGCCCCCTGAACCTAATAACTGGTTGGGCCACCCTTAGCAGCAATAACTGCAATCAAGCGTTTGCGATAACTTGCAATGAGTCTATTACAGCGCTCTGGAGGAATTTTGGCCCACTCATCTTTGCAAAATTGTTGTAATTCAGCTTTATTTGAGGGTTTTCTAGCATGAACCGCCTTTTTAAGGTCATGCCATAGCATCTCAATTGGATTCAGGTCAGGACTTTGACTAGGCCACTCCAAAGTCTTCATTTTGTTTTTCTTCAGCCATTCAGAGGTGGATTTGCTGGTGTGTTTTGGGTCATTGTCCTGTTGCAGCACCCAAGATCGCTTCAGCTTGAGTTGACGAACAGATGGCCGGACATTCTCCTTCAGGATTTTTTGGTAGACAGTAGAATTCATGGTTCCATCTATCACAGCAAGCCTTCCAGGTCCTGAAGCAGCAAAACAACCCCAGACCATCACACTACCACCACCATATTTTACTGTTGGTATGATGTTCTTTTTCTGAAATGCTGTGTTCCTTTTACGCCAGATGTAACGGGACATTTGCCTTCCAAAAAGTTCAACTTTTGTCTCATCAGTCCACAAGGTATTTTCCCAAAAGTCTTGGCAATCATTGAGATGTTTCTTAGCAAAATTGAGACGAGCCCTAATGTTCTTTTTGCTTAACAGTGGTTTGCGTCTTGGAAATCTGCCATGCAGGCCATTTTTGCCCAGTCTCTTTCTTATGGTGGAGTCGTGAACACTGACCTTAATTGGGGCAAGTGAGGCCTGCAGTTCTTTAGACGTTGTCCTGGGGTCTTTTGTGACCTCTCGGATGAGTCGTCTCTGCGCTCTTGGGGTAATTTTGGTTGGCCGGCCACTCCTGGGAAGGTTCACCACTGTTCCATGTTTTTGCCATTTGTGGATAATGGCTCTCACTGTGGTTCGCTGGAGTCCCAAAGCTTTAGAAATGGCTTTATAACCTTTACCAGACTGATAGATCTCAATTACTTCTGTTCTCATTTGTTCCTGAATTTCTTTGGATCTTGGCATGATGTCTAGCTTTTGAGGTGCTTTTGGTCTACTTCTCTGTGTCAGGCAGCTCCTATTTAAGTGATTTCTTGATTGAAACATATGTGGCAGTAATCAGGCCTGGGGGTGGCTACGGAAATTGAACTCAGGTGTGATACACCACAGTTAGGTTATTTTTTTAACAAGGGGGCAATTACTTTTTCACACAGGGCCATGTAGGTTTGGATTTTCTTTCTCCCTAAATAATAAAAACCATCATTTAAAAACTGCATTTTGTGTTTACTGGTGTTATATTTGACTAATGGTTACATGTGTTTGATGATCAGAAACATTTTGTGTGACAAACATGCAAAAGAATAAGAAATCAGGAAGGGGGCAAATAGTTTTTCACACCACTGTAGATAGATAGATAGATAGATAGATAGATAGATAGATAGATAGATAGATAGATAGATAGATAGATAGATAGATATGAAAGGCACTATAAGTTAGACAGACAGACAGACAGACAGACAGACACTTTATTAATCCCAAGGGGAAATTCACATACTCCACCAGCAGCATACTGATAAAAAACAATATTAAATTAAACAGTGATAACAATGCAGGAAAAAAACACAATAACTTTGAATAATGTTAACGTTAAGCAACAGGGGCGCACGGTGGTGGCACTCAAACATAAAGAATGCTGGTAGTCACCTCCAGTTCGCCCTCTGGTGGTCGTTCCGAGTGTCAACTGGATGATAACATGCATACAGGACCGCACGGTCAAATATCCAGAAGGGGGTAGGGTTAGGGCTGATTTCACCCAGCAGTATTTTTAGTCGGCCAATGAGGAACACGTGTACCAAATTTCATGAAAATCACTCCAGCCGTTCGGACGTGATGCTGGAACATACATACATACATACACAAATTGACTTTTATATATATTGATAGATTTTTCGGGTTTCAAGACCCGACTTATAAGTGAGAATATACGGTAAATACATCCAGTGCATGTGGGTTCTTCTAAACGTATTCTGGATCGTGCAGTTACTCATTAAATCATTGAATTATTAATAATAAAAAACACTATACTTACCAACCGATAAAGCTCATTGTTTCCTAAATCGAGCTCTTCCAGTTTATGAAGCTGAGCCAGTGACCTTAAAGAAAACATTTATTCTTAGTTCTCCAGTCATTAAATAAAAATTGTAAATTGCAGACTAAACAAGATGTGAAATTAATATAAGAATAATACAATACGTATTTAAACATATTCTACTTTAAAACAAAGAGGAAGCATACTCACTCAGGTAAATACGTAAGAAGGTTTTCTCTTAATTCCAGTGATATAAGATTTGAGAGACTAAAAAAAAAGAAAAAGGCAACAAGTACTCAGTTAAGATGTTTATGAAACGGTACTTTAGCAAATATGAACGAATGACAGAAGTGACAAACTCTCTTGTAAGTAGCTGATGATACATATGTTGCACTTAAGGAAAGGCTCCAAAAAAAGCTAAGCAGTACCACCCCGAGCAGAGAGGGGGCGCTCTCACTAATGCCATCTGCAGTTCTGACACTTGACAGCGACATGACAAGTGACTCAAGCTTCCACCATGAACAGCCACCCCTTCTAAGTTGGTGGTATAAAAACCACAAAGCCAACATTTGCTGGTGTGTCATCTGTCTATGTGGATCCTTCATCAGGTGCAGAGGTCGATCCTTCTTCTTTTTTATTTGACTGGCTGTATGCTATTTGTTTTCTTTAATTTCCTATTCTCATTAAATGGGGTTAACTGGTTGGTACCCCAACCCTTTTAAGACTCCCCATTCCTAAATAATCAACACTAACTCTGATTGAAGGCTGCAAGGGCTTTGCATATTAAATGGTGCAGAAAACTTTACTGATTAACGGTTCTAGTTAGCTGTATAAAATGTAAGTAATCAATGTCGACCTCCGCATATTTGTAGCGCAACAACTACTGGAATGTATTTCGTAATGCATGTAGTAATAAAATGCATTGCAGTTTTGTTTGCAACAGATGGTGCATCACAAACTTCAGCGCTGCTTTGATGAACTCAATACCAAATGGCATATAACAGAGGAACAGATACATAGGGCTAATGACGTCAGAGTGTACAAAGCAGGGCTGTGGAGTCAGAGTCAGGAGACAATTTTGGGTACCTGGAGTCGGCAAAAATGTACCAACTCCGACTACTAATAAATTTAAATTGAAACGAAAAAAACAATACAGCAAGTTCAAATGTCCCATTTCACAAACAGTAGTCATAATTAAGTACTACTCTGATGTAAGAATAAAGCCCAGTGCATAGTTGTGTTACTTAGGGTTGCCAGATTAGAAAATTAGAAATACGGGACACTCTTAAAATCTCTCTCTATTTTAATATATATATATATATATATATATTCACAGCATTCGTAGTCTGAATCACAATCTGATTGTATGGGTGGTTACCTACCAGGTAACGCTTGTGGTGGGTCAGCAAGTCGGCTAACATCCGCCACGATGCCCTCAGTTGTGAGAAGCAGATCATAGAATGGTTGAAATAGTTTACTGTCAAATAATGCAAAGAGTACGCGCCACGTGTTTCGCCCTAATTCTGGGCTCATCAGGCGTACACACTCCACTGCACCCCCTCTCGGGAATTGAACCTCGGACGTCAGCGCTAGAGGTGAAGCCCCTAAAGATTGTGATTCAGACTACGAATGCCGTGAATGTAATTACCCCGATCTACATGCTGTCAAATAAACGAACCACACGCCATGGCGCAACGTTAGGGGCTTCGCCTCTAGCGCTGATGTCCGAGGTTCAATTTCCGAGAGGGAGTGCAGTGAGTGTGTACGCCCGATGAGCCCAGAATTAGGGCGAAACACGTGTCGCATACTCTTTGCATTATTTGACAGTAAACTATTTCAACCATATATAGATATAGATATATATATATATATATAAATGAAATGTGGTTGTTCTCTTCCCTTCTTTATGTATACGGCTTTTACTTAGAAAACAATATGAACTCTTTTCTGATAAGAGTGGTTTTTTTTGCACTTCACAACTGTATATTTATTAGAAATTATTGTAATAGTCAATAATTATTGTAATTATTGTAATGTAGTCTCTCTCTCTGAATATATATATATATATATATATATATATATATATATACACACACACACATTTATATATATATATATATATATATATATATATATATATATATATATAAAAATATATATACACACACACATATATTTATATATATATATATATATATATATATATATATATATATATACACACATATACACATATATACACACATATACACATATTATATATATCACACATATATATATATATATATATAATCTCTTTTCATGAGAGAACTACTTAACGGATTTAGATCGTTTTTTTTGTCTAGAATTTGCTTGAACATTCCGGTTGATTTTGCGACTTCTCTCATCACTATAAGATTCATAGTTCACTTGCAGCAGTGATACATTTGCACCAATCAAACATTTTGGAGCGTACCCTGCCTCCATTTAGCTAGCAATGCCTTTTTGTTTATTGATTTTTAAAGTTTGCCTTGTTTCACTACTACAAGGGCAGACCCGCAGGGGACTATGGTACTATGGCATATCTTTATTGTTTTTGTTGATTAATCTGTGGAAAGCAGATTGAGTTACAACAACAACATTTATTTCTATAGCACATTTTCATACAAATAATGTAGCTCAAAGTGCTTTACATAATGAAGAAAGAGAAAAAAAGACAAAGAAAGAATTAAAATAAGTGAACACTAATTAACATAGAATAAAAGTGAGGTCCGATAGCCAGGGAGGACAGAAAAAACAAAAAAAAAAAACTCCAGACAGCTGGAGAAAAAAATCTGCAGGGGTTCCAGGCCATGAGTTACATGTAAATGAATGAGAAGGTGCTATATAAATAAAGTTATTATTATTATGAAAATATTTGGATGGATGTGTGAGTAAAGACAATTTAGAATTAACACAAAGATGTTTCTGGGATATCTTCTAAACAGTGGGAAGTGGTGCACAGGAAAAGGACATCAGAATACACCCATCAATAAACTTGAAGGTGAACTTAATGTGATGATCTTAAGAAAGCTGCACGCTAACAGGAGGGACTCCTGCATTTAACAGTTCATATGCTCTTTACCAACAACTCTAAAGAGCCCATGTTAGCTGCACATAATCTAATTTGTTTCGTCAATTCTTGCACATACAGTTTTCTTTCACAGCCATCTTCTTTGCAACAGGTTCCACAGCACTCATTGTTGTTCTTTTCCTCTGCTTAAAGCAGGAAATAAAAATTAAAAGGGAATGCAAATCTGATATAAAGACATAAAGGAACATTTCTAGGGATTAACGGAAATGATCCCGTGGAGAGCTGAACCAGCAAAAAAAAGAGCAGGTTTCTATAAATATCCCACAGAGATGACTGAAATACTTTGATAATGTGGTAATCTGCAGAGCTGTGGAGTCACAAAACCTTCAACTCCGACTCCTTCATTTGTAATTAGACTCGTATATTTACCATGTTGATTGAAAGCACGTACCATACAAAATACAAAGCAAGTAGCACAGGCTACCTGTTAGCATTCCAACCCGTTCAAGTTTGGGTTTAAAGCCTGCAGTGATGTTGCTGTGGCATATTTTATATAGAAAAAAAACAAGATGCAGTAAAGCACAAACACAGCGATGTCCAATAAATTCACTTCACAACACTGCACTTTTACAAAAGACCTACATTAAGTATCTGTTTTTGCTAAGTGAAGGATTTTCACTTTTACCAAAAAAAGTGAGCCGTTAAAGAGATAGCACACACCCCGAGCAGCGATACTGAAGCTTGGCAGGGCTGTGGACTTTTGACTTGGATTCCTCAATTTATGGTACCGGCGACCCCAACTCTAACTTCAAAATTCAATGGTACATCCAACTCCTCCGTTTACAATTAGATTTATATATCTACTGTGTTGATTGAAAGCACACAACATACGAGGCCCATCATGACTGCCAGTGTGAATCATCAGACTACGTTTTAGCACCTTAACCTGTTCAAGTTTGGGTTTATTGCACTGTAGTGATGCAACTGTGGCTTTTATTATATTAAATGTCGTATATACTCACGTTTAAGTTCTCCTGCGGATAAGTCGGTCTTGATTTTATCGTATAGTTTCCAGTATTTTATAATGTCGGTCGTATAAGTCCAATGCGGGAAAACTCACACAATTGATCCAAAAGATTACGATATGCTAACAATCGCCTGAGAGATGAACCACGGAGCACATGGCCTTTTCTTTCTATGTGTGTGTGTGGCAATGTGCTGTATCAGCGTGTGCTCCTAACCCCTCTCTCTCTCTGTTGTGCCTACGTGACCACACGGTAATACCTGAACTATTCCAAAGCAACGTTTGCACCGTTTTGTGTTTTTTGTATCTCACCCTCTCATACACCTTTGTCGTTAGAGCATCCCTTATCTACAATGGAGCGTTCAAT
Source organism: Erpetoichthys calabaricus (assembly GCF_900747795.2). NCBI lineage: Eukaryota > Metazoa > Chordata > Cladistia > Polypteriformes > Polypteridae > Erpetoichthys > Erpetoichthys calabaricus. The sequence goes on from NC_041408.2 coordinate 91,654,933, forward strand.
CAGAAGAAAATATGAAGCTGCTTTTAAATTAAAAGTTGTGGAAGTGGCCAAAGAAATTGGTAACTGCACTGCTGCAACAAAATTCGATGTGTCTGAGAAACTGATGAGAGATTGGAGAAGGCAAGAAGATGTGGAAAAAAAAAATCTAAGTGTCGTATTTTTGAACGGGTCTGATATTATGATCGATTTTTCGGGTTTCAAGACCCGACTTATACGCGAGTATATAAGGTAAATAAAAACACACGATATACGAGTATGAATAATTAAATGTGTCATGAAATATGTATATACGGTATACAGTGATCATCCGTCTGTCGCAGAAGTTATGTTCCAGACCCATCAGCGATTGGATGAAAATCCGCAATATAGAAAGACCATATAAACAAACATTTTTCTATTTCAAGACGCGACTTATACTTTATTTCTTAATTTTGCCTTATACAGGGTGGTCCAGATCTAACTATGCAATTATTGCATTGCATTAAAAGCAATACAATTTCTTGTATTAGGAATTTCTTTAATTAGGAATTTGTTAGTTTTCACATACCCCTTGGGGTCAGAGCACAAGGTCAGCCATTGTACAGCGCCCCAGGACCAATTACAGGTTAAGGGTCTTGTTCAAGGGCCCAGCAGAGTAGGATCTCTTATGGCAGTGACAGGGATTTGAACCGGCATCCTTCTGGATACCAGTGCAAACCCTTAGCCTCAGAGCCACCACTCTGCCCGTATATAAAGTAATACTTACAAAATTAAAAAAAAAGGTTATATTGTTTACCAAGAGTCGAGAAGAAAAAAATAGTTAATTGAATCAGTTCAGCGAAACTGAAAACGTTCACAATTCACATTTAGTCAGAGTCGGTACTTGAAACCCATTAATTGCTTCCGACTCTGTGGTCCTGGTAATCAGACAACATGGACCAACTTTATGTTTATTAGTGTGACAAACAACAACTGAAGAAGATTCTGTGGGTGCTCAGCGTTGACACCTAAAAGAAAAATACAAAATACAAAACAAAACTAATGCTGAACATATCAGGTATTTCTACACAACATCAAGAAAACGCTCCCTGAAACTAGTGGATCTGAGCTACAACAGAATAAGAAAGTACATCACGTTCTGACTCATCACGTAATTCACTAAAAACACTCTCACCTGTGACAACATCACTGGCTACAAGAAAAACTCAACGTCCCAGTAAGTACATCGAAAAGATCTAAGACAGCACAATTAAGACAAATAATACAACATTAATTCCAATAAACAAAAAATGGCTCACATAAATGAGTTACAAATGTTCCGATACACGAAAAGGCAAATAATTAAAGGTGTAAGTACACAGCAAGTGGACGAGCCCAAACTGAGCCAGTCCTGAAGAGTAAACCAGAATGACAAGGCACTTCTGCTCCTTAAAAACACTCAACACGAAGGGGAGGATGTGAAACAAGGCTTAAAACGTAATTAATAAGGGCTTTGAAAAAAGTAGACACCCAATAATAAGATGTCACTTCACATTACACAAAGAAAACGAGACACGCTCCGAGTAAGCACCTCGGGGCGCACCTTGTGTTTGTGTAGCGAAAGGCAACCTTTTTCGAGTTGCGGCGCACTAAGTCCAAAAATTTTCTTTCGCGGCGCACCTGAGGGACTGCCCATAAATAAAGCCGTGACGACACAATCTATGGACAATCGCCAATAAACACAGTTAATTTTACAAGTTTGAAAGACATTTTATTAATAAAGGAATCAAAGGATAAATCGTTGAGATTGTTTTTCAACACATATGAGATTGATGCGAGGATCAATTTTCGAAAGACAGACGCGCATTTCCTTGTCGATCATTTGAAGTCTCTCGCGTTTCTTAGACTTCATTTCCGTAATAGTTGAAAAACCTTGTTCACAGAGACAAGAGCTTCCAAATGGTAAACTGGAAAAGGTCACTGAGTTTACAAAGTTTACTGTGTTGATCAGCGGTGTCAGAGCGAAAATAAGGTTAATTTTACCATAGTAATACTCAGACGATTAAGTGGTAAGTGCTGCAGCTACAGCGATACTCTCTCGTCGGCAAGAGCCGAAATGTAGCGTTCGTATTTTCTCATTCTATATTTGCTCCGCCTTCTTCTATCCGTACAGTGAGCGAGATCTTCTAACAACGAGACTTTTTAAGTCTCGCGAGATGTGTTTTTGACACCGCTGGTGTTGATATTATGATGAATGGTGAACAGCGAAAATTTTAACTTGCATTCAAAATAAATACATTTGTTTATTCAACAATCTGATTAACCGTTATCTGTTTTTCCAACATAAAATTTTTTTTTTTTTTTTAAACATTATCTTTTTAATCAACCAAAAGTTCAAAAACACTAGCAATTTTAAATATTTTACAAAAGTTTTCGCCGCACCCCTAGAAAATTCCACGGTGCGGCGCACCGGTTGCCCGACAGTGAATGTGCCTTGTGCTGCCAGGGTAGGTTTCAGCAGCTTTGACACTATAATCGAACAATCCAGCTTGGTAAATGGATGAATTCGTCTTTGCACATCTTAACACTATGGGTTTCGTTTAGATTTTTTTGTACTATATTACCATGGAAACACAGATTTGCCAGGCTTTAAACATGACTAAATGGAATACAATGAGTGTGACATTACGGGAAAACTTTAATCAGCTTATCATAAAAAGCTAAATTGTCCTCTCACAGGAACAGCCATCTGTGCATTAACTTTCATAATTCTAGCATTTTCTTTGAGATTTCAGAAGCAGAAACATTATGGATGCCATTACAGCTTCCTCTGTATTGAAATGAGACATACATAGTACAGGTATTTAAGAGTGATTTGACTCTAAGATGTTCATTAGTGACAGAAAGTTACTTAAACAGCTACATCGTGAAATGTACAACGTTCATATCGAACTACACCGAGAAAGGCAAGGCATAATGATGACTATGACACTGAATGCTCTGAATAATGTGAACTGTCGCAGTGGGCTGTTTCAAAGCCTTATGTTGCTGCATTACTTATGTGGCTGGTCTTAGTTTGTGCTCTGGTCATTACTTTTTAAACTTGTTAGCCGAGTATTTGAATTTGCTTAATCATTGGCTACATTCAACCAACATCCATCCACACTGGCATTTTCACATCTCTCTCTCATATATTATATTATATATATATATATATATATATATATATATATATATATACGCTACCGTGGCTGTTCGTTTGTCTGTCCAGAGTTTTAAATCACCTGTAGCTTGCAAACCGTTAGAACTATTGACCTCAAATTTGGTACACATATACTACATGACATCTACTATCCACTTTCGGTGTGATAAAGGAGGAATAACCTTGGAGTCATTCAAGTTTTATTTTATTATAGAATCAACTCTCGGCAGCGCGCAGCAGGACAGCTGTGTGGCGCATGCATACGGGCGCCGTTCTCATCCCTACCTCCTTCACCACATCACTTCCTCTACCTAAATCAAAAGTACCTAATAGATTAATTATGAGAGTAGTCAATAGGACGACTGTCTGAGATCAGGCACCATTATTAAATGACTTAGCATTGCATTAAGTTATATGTTTGCTAGTTATTTGTACAGAAATACAAGCATCACAAGGTAGGTAGATAAGATATGAAAAGATAGACAGACAGACAGACAGACAGACAGACTCACTCACTCTGCTGATCTCTGTGTCAGTGGCATAAGCTTGGAGCGATGGCCCAAAATATGCGATCCCTACGTATCTTTAGGTTGGTATGAGGAACCAGAAGCAGATCTAACTGAGCAGATCTCGGACGATGGCCCGAGTTGAGGCTTGTACTATATTAGGGAGCAAAAAAAGTAAGCTGCATTGCACCGTATAAAAAAAAACAAATATGCTTTGCTTACATTAATTCACACTTTAGTCCCTCAATGTTATCATAAAACGCTCTTCCTAGTGCCAACTGATGTAGCACATAAGCAGCTACTGTAAGATAGTTCTTTTGAGGCATCAATATGACCACAAACAATACTTCCTTCACTGTTAAATGCTTTAAAAGCAAACACAGCGGCATAAACAGAAAAAGAGCAGAATCTGAAAATAGACGGATACGGCAATAAGCAGTGAAATCGCCAAGTGCTCAAAGAGGATTTAAATTAAACCTCTTATACAAAGTGGTACTGTAAAATATGGTGAAACATCTACAAATGTGTGGACAGAATTGATAGCCCAATGTAGGCTCTATTTTCCTGTCAAATTTCAACTTTTACCATCCATACATTAAATCACAACTTCATTACAAACATGGCAGACTCAGACAGGGGATTGCAATATCTCCTGAGCACAACATCTAAAAGCAAAAACTACTGCAAAACAATATGGGGATCTCCTCCTACTGTGTAGTTTTATGGTAAATGATAATGAACACCTAAATCACAAAAAACACACTGCTTAAAGTTTAAAAAACTTACTTTCCAATGTTATCTGGAAGAACTTGCAAGGAGATGTCATTGATGGAAAGGCATGTTAAATTTCTTAATTCTGAGAAACTTTCAGGCAACCTATAAACAGGGGGAAAATAAAAAGTTTAGAAACAAAAATCACGTTTGGAATAAAAGAAGCTAAATATGAAGCTGAAAAACTGAATATTCTCTGTTCTTAGGATTTCCCATTAAGCTGGCTTCTGTTTGCACACTGGTGTCCGTCAATGTCTGAAAAGTCATTTTAATTAAAGACAACTGGACAGGACTGCATAGGGGATATTTTAAAAGAATAATAGTCCAATTATATTATATATACTGTATAAAATAATACACACATACAGAATTATTTTAGAATATACATATCCACATATACATATAAACACACACACACACACACATACATACACACATACACACATACATACATACATACATACATACATATATATATATATACATACATATGTTCACACAACGAGCCACCAAACATTTGCCTGAGACTGGTTCCAGCCTGTCCCACTCAATTTGTGCCACAGCTGCACTCGACTGCACGTCCATCTTGGGCCAAATACGGCCTGTCGCAGCCCACTTAGCTGATACCTCTGCAAGTTCACCAATGTAGTAAAACTGCTAGGGAGTCATCAGGTTGTTTTTGTCCCAGAGACCAAACCCAGCTTATGTGTGTGTGGGTGTATGCATACATACACACACGGGGTATAGAAAAGAACCCCCCCCCCCCCCCCCCTTCAAAATATTCCCTTTTTTTTTTGGCTTTATAGCGTTAAATGAAAACACACAAAACAATATTTTTTCCAGCTTTACTTACTCAATGCAATCTCTAACATCCAAGTGGAAGATATCACAGCTACAGTTCAGAAGAATTTTAAAAAATCAAAAACAAGAAATCCTGAGATTAATAAAGGATCCCCCCTCCTAAACTCAATCAAGTGAGTGGAGGTGCCCACCATTTCCATTGCGGTTACTGGCTTCCTTCCACCTGTGATCAATTGTAATCCGTGTGATTAGTGAAGCTGTTCCTGGAGCATTCGTTCCCTTCCTTGGTAGTGCCACTGACAGCAAACAACTGACTGTGGGTGGTAAGCCACTTTCAGAAGATCTCGGGGACAGAGTTGTGCACAGACATAAGGCAGGAGATGGAGACAAAAAAATCTCAAAGGCTTTATCAATCCCAAGGAGCTCAGGAAAGTCCATCATAAAGAAGTGTTTAGTACTACTAGGACCCTCCCTGGATCCCCCAAATTGGATGGAAGAGCAAGGAGGAAACTGGTAAGAGAGGCTACCAAGAGGCCAATGGGCACTTTGAAGGAGTTCCAGGATTTGATGGCTAAGAGTGGTCATTAATGGTGTGCATGTGACAACAATTTCACAAGCGCTCCACAATTGTGGCTTGTTTGGGAGAGTCACAAGGAAAAAGCCACTTCTCAACAAAGGCCACATTAAGGCTCGTTTGAGCTTTGCCAGAATACACCTTGAAGATTCTGATGCCAAGTGGAAAACAAATGAGACCAAAATCAAACGGCACACCAATGCAGCTCACCATCCACAACACACCACGCCTACAGTAAAGCATGGAAGTGGCAGCATCCTGTTGTGGGGGGCCTGGGGCTCTCATTAGGGTAGAAGGAAAAATGGATGGGGCAAAATACCATTAAATTCTTGAGGAAAGCCTGCTACCCTCTGCAAGAAAGTTGAAGATGGGCAGAATGTTCACCTTTCAACATGACAATGACCTGAAGCACACAGCAAAATTGACCACACGGTGGCTGAAGGAGAAGAAAGTGAATGTCCTGGTGTGGCCAATCAGAGCCCAGACCTAAATCTGTGGAAAGATTTGAAGATAGCAGACCTACGCTCACCATCCAATTTGACCGAACTTGAACAATTAAACTGTAAAGAAGAGTGGGGGGCAAATATTGAATGGGCTCAATCTAGGTGTGCAAAGCTGTTAGACAAGAATCAACAGAGTGGGGATTGTGGAAGAGAAGTGAAAAAGAGTGCAGGCAGAGTGGAGTGGGTGGAGAAGTGACAGACGGTTATCAGCAAGAGTGAAAAGGAAGGTCTACAGGACGGTAGTGAGACCAGCTATGTTATATGGGCTGGAGGTGGCAGAGTTAAAGATGCTAAGATTTGCATTGAGTGTGACAAGGATGGACAGGATTAGAAATGAGGACATTAGAGGGTCAGCTCAAGTTGGATAGTTGGGAGACAAAGTCAGAGAGACGAGACTGCATTGGTTTGGGCATATGCAGAGGAGAGATGCTGGGTATACTGGCAGAAGGATGCTAAGGATAGTGCTGCCAGGTAAGAGGAGGAGAAGAAGAAGGCCTAAGAGAAGGTTTATGGATGTGGTGATAAAGGACATGCAGGTGATGGGGGTGACAGAGCAAGATGACGAGGACATTAAGATATGGAAAAAGATGATCCGCTGTGGCGACCCCTAACGAGAGCAGCCGAAAGAAGATGCTGCTGCTGCTGCTGGAGTATGTGAATTTCCCTTTGGGGATTAATAAAGTATCTATCTATATACATACATACATCTATATATACACACACACACCTAGAATTAGATAGACAGACAGACAGACAGACACTTTATTAATCCCCAAGGGGAAATTCACATACTCCAGCAGCAGCATACTGATAAAGAAAATATTAAAGAGTGATAACAATGCAGGTATAACAGACAATAACTTTGAATAATGTTAACGTTTACCCCTCCCCCCGGGTGGAACTGAAGAGTCGCATTGTGTGGGGGAGGAACGATCTCCTCAGTCTGTCAGTGGAGCAGGACGGTGACAGCAGTCTGTCGCTGAAGCTGCTCTTCTGTCTGGAGATGATCCTGTTTAGTGGATGCAGTGGATTCTCCATGATTGATAGGAGTCTGCTCAGCGCTCGTCGCTCTGCCACAGATGTCAAACTGTCCAGCTCCGTGCCTACAATAGAGCCTGCCTTCCTCACCAGTTTGTCCAGGCGTGAGGCGTCCCTCTTCTTTATGCTGCCTCCCCAGCACAACACCGCGTAGAAGAGGGTGCTCACCACAATCGTCTGATAGAACATCTTATTGCAGATGTTGAAGGGCGCCAGTCTTCTAAGGAAGTATAGTCGGCTCTGTCCTCTCTTGCACAGGGCATCAGTATTGGCAGTCCAGTCTAATTTATCATCCAGCTGCACTCCCAAGTATTTATAGGTCTGCACCCTCTGCACACAGTCACCTCTGATGATCACGGGGTCCATGAGGGGTCTGGTCCTCCTAAAATCCACCACCAGCTCCTTGGTTTTGCTGGTGTTCAGGTGTAGGTGGTTTGAGTCGCATCATTTAAGAAAGTCCTTGATGAGGTTTCTATACTCCTCCTCCTGCCCACTCCTGATGCAGCCCACGATAGCAGTGTCATCAGCGAACTTTTGCACCTGGCAGGACTCTGAGTTGTATTGGAAGTCCGATGTATATAGGCTGAACAGGACCGGAGAAAGTACAGTCCCCTGTGGTGCTCCTGTGCTGGTGACCACAATGTCAGACCTGCAGTTCCCGAGACGCACACACTGAGGTCTGTCTGTAAGATAGTCCACGATCCATGCCACCAGGTATGAATCTACTCCCATCTCTCAGCTTGTCACTAAGGAGCAGAGGTTGGATGGTGTTGAAGGCGCTAGAGAAGTCCAGAAACATAATTCTTACAGCACCACTGCCTCTGTCCAAGTGAGAGAGGGATCAGTGTAGCATGTAGATGATGGCATCCTCTGCTCCCACCTTTTTATGATTATATTTTAAGACATATATTTATATACTGAATTATACATTATACACATATAAAATATTACACACAGGCTCCAGCCTCCTCAAACCTATCACAGACAGTATAGGGTGCAAGGCAGAAAAAAAAAAAACCACAGGACAGGGTGCCAGTCCATTGCCTGGCAAACACACACACAAGTCTGATCCAAGGAGGCCCCACTTTACAATCACCGCTGCTAATGTGTTGTTGCCAGATGCCACAGGACACCTTCAGAGGCCTGGTGGAGTCAATGCCTCGACAAGTCAAGAGAGGTTTTGATGGCACGAGGGGGGCCCACACAATGTTAGGCAGGTGGGTTTAATGTTGTGGCTGATGGGTGTGTAGTGCCTTTCATCTGTAAAAAAAAAAATCCATCAACCAATCAATAAGCTGGCTTTATCCTTGGACTGTCATTTTGTTTTCTTACCGAGTTCTGCTGTATGCGTCACTCCGGATCAAAGAGGCTGACACAGTTTACTCCACTTTGATGTCCTCCTGCTCAGAATTTATTGTTATATTTACTGTGCAGTGACTACAATGTTTTTCTGTTCATGAGCAGCATGCATGGTGGACACAATGGCTTTGTGCCCGTTTCCAAAGAAACGACTATTTCCTGATAACCTATGGTGAGCTGAAAGGTCCTTGCAGTTGGACTTCTCTGCATGTGGGCAGAAGGGGCTCTGCTACCAGTCGCCTGCATTTGTTTAAATGTCAATGGAGAGCCTTCTGTGCCAGGACTCGGTAGACCAGAAGAGCATTCTCTTCAAAACGGCTTTGTGAAGGGAGAAAAGCTTTGGATTGTTTTGTTTCGTTTTTTTTTTTGGCCAAGCACAACAACATAATGTCATGTGTGTTAGTTTAAGAATGTCTGCAGTACATATAATACAGGTAATATAAATGAAAGAAAATGTATGAAAGTCTGGCTTGTTTTAAACGCTTCACTCAAAGCACATGAAATTATAATTACCTTGTTAAAGGGTTACCACTGAAATCTGCCACCTGAAGCACTTTACAGTAAGAAATACTCTCGGGGATTTCCATTATGTCTGGAAAGAGAAAGAAAAAAAAAAAAGTTTGTTTGACCCTTGAGGCATAAATAAAACACAGCTGATCAATTGTTTAATTCAACACTTCTAGAGTACAAACACCTCCATATGCTAACATATACAGTAGTATATATAGTAACAATCACAAAACAAACTACAGCATTGAACCATCTTTAGACTACAAAATTAGACATGCAAATAAAAAAAACAAAGCTAAATAAACATGGTTACACCTTGGTTATTTGAGGTCTGACATTTCCAACTAAGGTAATTAAACCAAAAAAAAATACACAGATACACACACATACAGTAATTCAATGTACAGGTTAAGATGCATTAAGAGTACATTTCATTGCTTTCGGTGTCATGGTGGACAGCTAAGACTACCGGGTTTTCATTTTGGACAACCAGACTATGGAGGAACAAAGCCCGACAGGTGATTTGCAATATTAGACCATTCTGTATTTACCTAATCAAAAACAATTAGATAAAAACAAAACAGTAAGTGCTTCATGGATGATCAGAAACTGGATGTCGTTTTCAAAGGGAGTTGCTTAATGTACCAGAATGCTGTAACCACTGGCATGCACGCACACACACACACACACACGCAGTACAAATACAGCAAAATTGGGCATCAAGTCTTTAAAGCAAGCAAGAGAAAAACTCAGGTTAGGGTTAGGCAAGAATATAAAATATGAATTATGTATGTGGCATCAGCACCAACTCAAAGTGAATTGTAATTACAACCAGCATTGTAACCAAAAAACAGAAGAAAACTTTTCAAATACACTAGAAAACCTTTTACAGATTATCAAATAAAAACAATGGGCAGATTATGGATAGATGAAAGGGACTATTTAATAGATAGACAGATATGAAAGACACTATATAATAGACAGATAGATATGAAAGGCACTATATAATAGACAGACAGATATGAAAGGCACTATAGATAGATAGATAGATAGATAGATAGATAGATAGATAGATAGATAGATAGATAGATAGATAGATAGATAGATAGATAAACAACCAGAGATGAATTAAAAGGTAAAGAAAAAAAGAGAATTGGGAGAGCAGCTGCCATCCCGTCATTCCATCTGGGCAAACCTTAAATGGAGGACACGAGGCGGTCAGAGCTGCAGCCACAAAGGCCCTCGGGCAGCCAGAACATCAATCTGGACTACAGGGAGCAGAGTGCAGTCTCAGTGCAGACACAAGGGGGCGCTCTACTGTGCTGCTTAAAGCTCAATGCCCTTCACTGAGGGCACAAAGTCGACTCCATCCAGTGACCCAGGGGGTCAAAGGGCCAACCTTAAATATCCTGTTACTCCACACCTCATTTTGTGCATAGAAAGTCAACACAAAGGACCCGAGCGGTGGCGCTATACTGTGGGGCAGAGTGGGGTGAGCAGACTTCATTTAAAAACACTTTGGCGCCAATGTGTTATGTGATAAATTTAAGAAAATGAAAGAAAACAGAAAAATATGATGTCAGAGGAGGGGACATGTGAGAATGTGTGACAATGACAGCCACCATGATGAAAGGTCACAAAATAAAATGATGATGTAGAGAGTAGAGGTAGATGGATTTGAAAGGGGCTATAGAACAGACACAGAGGGCACAAAATAACAGATAGAGAGGAAAGGCACTATATGACAGACAGACAGAGAGACAGATAGATAGGCCACTATTTAATACATACATAGATATTCGAAAGGCACTAAGAGACAGACAGACAGATATGGTACTATACAACAGACAGACAGACCGAACATTCTGCAAAGAAGTGATGACAACATGGAGAGAACCAAGTAAGAGAATGTACTGCGCTATATATAAGTCATCCAGAGACCCCAAATAAAAGCAGTTCTTTTTTTTTTTTTTTTTAACCCTATACAATTTCTTGTATTAGGAATTTGTTAGTTTTCACCTACCCCTTGGGGTCAGAGTGTAGGGTCAGCCATTGTACAGCGCCCCTGGAGCAATTGAAGGTTAAGGGCCTTGCTCAAGGGCCCAGCAGAGTAGGATCTCTTTTGGCAGTGACAGGGATTTGAACTGGCAACCTTGGGGATACCAGCACAGATCCTCAGCCTCAGAACCACCACTCCGCCCCACATTTTCAGGCAAAACTAATTTAAATATTAAAACGATTAGGAAATAAGATAAGAGTGTCAAGTCATTTCATGAACTGTACATCCCACACACCACAACTTGTACTGCGGGAGCAGGTAATTCTGGTAAATCTGACAAGGCTTGCTCACGAACAGCCGAGTCCATCTATAGCCTCAAACATTGAGCAGCTTGTTGCTCACACAGGTGAATGTCTCCCTCTGCATGTTTGAATTTGTCACCAATGCTCCAGTCTCATATTTTCAAGTGTTTCACCCTAGAGTAAATGGCCATTAATCTCCGGAAATCAAATGGCTGTGCTGCCCTTCCAAACAGAAGTTGCCTTCTGCAGTCACTGCCAATACTGTGAGCTTCTAACCAAAAATACCACCTCTATTGATACCCCTTTGGTAAACTGGATTTCCAGAACGAGGCTGTAACCTTAATGCCACACTCTCTCTCCCAAAACCATCCTGCAAGCATTCACTATTCACGATGATGTGCACCATTTTGATCCTTTATAGTGTGAAAAAACCAAAGCAGTAAATGAAACCACCAGTGCAGAAAGTAGGTATGTACTGGCACAATGCATTGCTGCACCCACTACACGATGAACCACATAAAAATTACAAGCTCCTGTGATCCCAATTCTTTAGTACCTCCAAAAGATTACGAGACGAACCTTTAAATCAAACAAAACTGTGCAGCGCTTTCACGGTTAAGCTGCTCGTGTCTTATCTGCCTTCTTTGTGTGAAGAGCCTCAGACTGTTTACATAAAACACGACCCTGAACTAGGAGTAGGCAAGAAGTGAAATTCAGGCGTCCATTCTCTGCATACTTTTCCAGTTGTTAGAACATACTGTAAGTGATGAACAAGAACAGTGAAAGGACTTGTAATCGCATAATAAAAATATGTCAAGATGATCATTCAAATCTCCTGAGACCCTCCACATCAGCTTCCAAAATTCAAACTAAATTTAATTTTTTTGAAAAGACAACTCCTTGGGATTTGTCTCCCATCCTTTAAAACGGCTGAGCCCTGGGGAGGAGCAGTTTGGTTTGATGCCAGGAAGAACAACAACTTACAAGTCCCAAAGGTATCACATCCTAGTGAGCTAAATGACTTCCGGCCTGTCGCCCTGACGTCACATGTGATGAAGACCATGGAGCGGCTGCTGCTTCACCACCTGAGGCCACAGGTCCGTCACGCCCTTGACCCTCTGCAGTTCGCATACCAGGAGAAGGTGGGAGCAGAGGATGCCATCATCTACATGCTACACTGATCCCTCTCCCACTTGGACAGAGGCAGTAGTGCAGTAAGAATTATGTTTCTAGACTTCTCTAGTACCTTCAACACCATCCAACCTCTGCTCCTTAGGGACAAGCTGACAGAGATGGGAGTAGATTCATACTTGGTGGCATGGATCGTGGACTATCTTACAGACAGACCTCAGTATGTGCGTCTCGGGAACTGCAGGTCTGACATTGTGGTCAGCAACACAGGAGCGCCACAGGGGACTGTACTTTCTCCAGTCCTGTTCAGCCTATATACATCGGACTTCCAATACAACTCGGAGTCCTGCCACGTGCAAAAGTTCGCCGATGACACTGTTATCGTGGGCTGCATCAGGAGTGGGCAGGAGGAGGAGTATAGGGACCTAATCAAGGACTTTGTTAAATGGTGCGACTCAAACCACCTACACCTGAACACCAGCAAAACCAAGGAGCTGGTTGTGGATTTTAGGAGGACCAGGCCACTCATGGACCCCGTGATCATCAGAGGTGACTGTGTGCAGAGGGCGCAGACCTATAAATACCTGGGAGTGCAGCTGGATGATAGATTGGACTGGACTGCCAATACTGATGCTCTTTGCAAGAGAGGACAGAGCCGGCTATACTTCCTTAGAAGGCTGGCGTCCTTCAACATCTGCAATAAGATGCTGCAGATGTTTTATCAGATGGTTGTGGCGAGCGCCCTCTTCTACGCGGTGGTGTGCTGGGGAGGCAGCATAAAGAAGAGGGACGCCTCACGCCTGGACAAACAGGAGAGGAAGGCAGGCTCTATTGTAGGCACGGAGCTGGGCAGTCTGACATCCGTGGCAGAGCGACGGGCGCTGAGCAGACTCCTGTCAATCATGGAGAATCCACTGCATCTACTAAACAGGGTCACCTCCAGACAGAGGAGCAGCTTCAGCGACAGACTGCTGTCACCGTCCTGCTGCACTGACAGACTGAGGAGATCACTCCACCACCACACTATGCGACTCTTCGATTCCACCCGGGGGGGGTAAACGTTAACATTATACAAAGTTATTGTCTGTTATACCTGCATTGTTATCACTCTTTAATTTAATATCGTTCTTTATTAGTATGGTGCTGCTGGAGTATGTGAATTTCCACTTGGGATTAATAAAGTATCTATCTATCTAACTAACTCATGGTGCTGTATTTACCCCCTTCCTGATTTGTTTTTTTTTTTTTTTTGCATGTTTGTCACATTTAACTGTTTCAGGTCATCAAACAAATTTAAATATTAGACACAGATAACCCAAGTAAACACAAAATGCCACTTTTAAGTGATGACTTTATTTATTAAGGGAAAAAAAAAAAACTATCCAAACCTACATGGACCTATATGAAAAAGTAATTGCCCCCTAAACCTAATAACCATTTGTGCCCCCCCTTAGAAGCAACAACTACAATCAAGCATTTGCTATAACTGGCATTGAGTCTTTCACATCACTGTCGAGGAATTTTGGCCCACTCTTCCATGCAGAATTGTTTCAATTCAGCCACACTGGAGGGTTTTTCCGAGCATGAACCGCTTTTTTAAAGGTCATCCCACAGCATCTCAATTGGATTCAAGTCCGGACTTTGCCTCGGCCACTCCCAAACCTTCATTTTGTTTTATTTAAAGCAATTCAGAGGTGGACTTGCTGGTGTGTTTTGGATCATTGTCCTGCTGCAGAACTCAAGTGCGCTTCAAGCTTGAGGTCACAAACTGATTGCCGGACATTTTCCTTCAGGATTTTTTGGTAGAGAGCAGAAATCCTGGTTCCATCAATCACAGCAAGTCGTCCAGGTCCTGAAGCAGCAAAGCAGCCCCAGACCATCACACTACCACCACCACATTTGACTGTTGGTATGATGTTCTTTTTCACGAAATGCTGTGTTACTTGTACGCCAGATGTAACGGGACACACACCTTCCAAAAAGTTTAACTTTTGTTTTGTCAGTCCATAGAATATTTTCCCAAAAAGTCTTGGGGATCATTAAGATGCTTTTTGGCAAAAGTGAGAGGAGCCTTTAATGTTCTTTTTGGTCAGCGGTGTTTTTTGCCTTGGAACTCTGCCATGCATGCCATTTTTCTTACCGCCGTATCACTAAGGGAGGGATATCGCCTCTTTATAATTGTTCTGCCCCACATGTTGTTAGCTGTTATTTATTGAGCTGTGCTCCCCCTTCATCTTGTCATTTATTAACACACCTGTCAGTCGCGTCCAACACTCACAGTGGTGTCATAAAAGTCTATGAAACTCACGTAAAGCCTGTAGGTCCCATAATAAACATTTGAATACAATACACCCCATGTGTCTCACGTAGGCACCACTTTATCTTGTTTCGGTCACATCCAAAATGTATCTTTAAAAGGTATATAAACCCCTGGGTCTGGTTAGTTTTGGTAAGCAGCAATTTGAACCTCTGTCTACACCAGGGGTGTCGAACTCCAGGCTTGGAGGGCCGCAGTGGCTACAGGTTTTCATCCTAACCCTTTTCCTAATCAGTTTTCACTGCTAATTAACTCCTTTTCCCTTCATTTCAATAGCCCTGTTTTTAAGGAGTCAGTCCTCTGAATTGATTCCTTTCTTCATTAAATGGCAGCCAAGCAGAAATGAGACGTGAAACGAGTCGACAGATGACCAGCTAAACTGGGATTTCAAACCCCAACCAATTCCATTCCAAACAGTCTCTTAATGAGAAGCTGATTCTTGCTGTTAATTAAACTCGTTATTTAATTCAATGGCTTGTTGCTGCTCTCATTCTGCCACAGCAGACATTTCCAAATCTGTTGATTTCTGTTTTTTCTAAGAACATTCTCAAAATGTTTTGGTGACCCGAGAGATCAATCTTACTGAGACCTTCACCTTTATTTATTTTCAGATATTGTGTGATGGGCACAGGTGAGATGGTCATATGGTGGCTTGTTTGATGTCTCATTATTGTTTGGCTACTAATTAAGGAAAAAGAGACAATTAAGGGGCCCGAGTCAAGTTAATTAAAACTAAAGCAAAAGAAGTTAATTAGCAGTAAAAACGGCTCACTGATGAAGAAGATAGTTAGAATGAAAACATGCAGTTTTCGAGGACCGGAGATCGACACCTGTGGTCTACGCGCTTCTCTTTGTCTTGATCCAATCGTGGAAATCACTCGCCTTGTAAGTGTCTTTTAAAGCTTTTATTGTTTAATGTATACTGCCTTCTATGTATTGCTTTGTAAACCATTCTTTATTGTCTTTGATTGTACACCTGTATGTTTCTTTTGTACATATTTCAGTTTATAACGAGGTACATCCAGTAAAAGCCTTCAAGAAAGCTCACTCCTTGTCGTTTTTATGTGGAACGTGCGGCCGTCGCACAGACAGCACAGAGTGAGGCAGAAAAATGATATTTCTGTTTAGTTTCAGGTTACTTAAGACACCACAATTGCAAAATGAACGTATTTCCAGGGAGCTAGCGCCTCCTATAGGAAAACAGTCTTGAGCTAAAAGACCAATCCACCTGGCGCAGGCTTTTTGCCGACGACATTGTGTTGTGTAGCAGCAGACAAGAGGAAGTGAAGAGGATATTGGAAGAATGGATAAGGACTTTGGAAGACAGAGAGGTTGAAGATAAACAGGAAGACAACGACAGAATATCAGATTTAATGATGATCAGAATTCAGAAGTTAGCCTGCAGGAACAGCTACTGAAAAGACTGGGTAAGTTTAAATATCTAAGGATCAGTGGTAGCCCAAGATGGAGAATTAGAGGCAGAGATAACCCACAGAGTGCAGTTGTGGATGGAATAATTGGAAGAAGGTATCAGGAGTATTGTGTGGTCGAAAGAATCAAGGCGAAGGTTAGAAGGCGACGTTTTGTAAGAGCAGCAATGATGCGTGGAGCAGAGGACATGGGCACTAAAGGCAGAGCAGGACAAGAAGTTGACATGGCAGAAATGAGAAGGCTTAGATTAATAGAATAGAACAAGAAATGAGACAAATCAGACATACAACAAAAGTGGTGGAAGAAAGGACAGGAAAGGAAGCTGAAGTGATATGCACACGTGATGAGGAGAGACAATGAATATGTGGGCAAAAGAGTGATGGGAGTGGAAGTCCAGGGGAAGAGAAAGTAAGAGAGGCCAAAGTGGAGTTGGATGGATAAAGTAAAAGATTTGTAGCAAAAGGTCTTGACTGGCGAGGAAATGCAGGACTGAGCTTTTTGGAGAAGCACATCGACCCCACATTGAGGTGGGAAAAGATGAAGAGGAAGAATCAGAAGAAAAATGGAACAAACACCTGCAGTTACTGCAGCCAAACAGGACCGACTCTGAAAACCCTTGTGACGTTAAAAACACACAGTAGGGCCATTTTAGCGTTGCCAGTTCACCTAACCTGCATGTCTTTGGACAGTGGGAGGAAACCGGAGCTCCCAGGAGGAAACCCACACAGGAATGGGGAGAAAAAGCAAAACTCCCGTAGAGTGTACAGCGCGTCGGAGAGAGGAAGAATGATGATCTGAGCACAAGGTCTTTTACTTCTTACTTACGGTACTGAAATTACTGAAAAGTGGGCACCGCACCGTTTTAAAGATTAGGATTTTTGAAACGTTTTCAGTGCAGGTTGTCATGCGTGTGCGAATAGGAGGTATCCTCAGGACTCCAGACAAGTAAACAACACTACCGTCAGGAAGAGAGGAGGCGACCTGGCAGGTGCTGCAACTTTTCTTGCCACGGTTCAGACGGACGTCAGTCAGATTTCCGCTCTCCCACAAGTAAGTTCCACCCATTCCGAGGAACCAGCAATATAAAACTAGCCGGCATCAGAAGGAGTCGGTCAAACGCAACCGAGTTGTAACACTCAGCTCTCCGCCTTCCTTTGCCTTGATAGCCCCCATGAGTGCCCGTTGCTCCTGAATTAAACAGGAGCCTGTTGGCAGCCCAACACTTCTTTGGCTCTCAAGGCTTATCCTGTTTCACAGCATACCACACACCCTACTCTAAACTCTCTTCATGAGCAGCTTCTAGAGGGCTGAACGAGTTACCCACAGCCATCCAAACTTAGGACTCCCTCAATGTCCTGTAGTAGCGTTTGAAGACCCTCTCATTTGGTGAGCTTCTGTCAAATTGACATTATCAGTTAGCTTTTTGTATTTTTGTTCTGAACTCTTCACTTGTGATGATCAATTTCTGTACCATCGTCCTGTAACACTTGATCCCAAACTGATGTCTATTCAAGTATGTTGCCTTCTTTTGTAAGTCAAAATGCAAATCTCTCCATTATAAAACAAATAAATATCTTGGATACGATACGCGACTTTCTCAGAGAGACACTCTGACGTCCCACGACACGAGACTTTGTGCCAAGACATTTAACAATGCCTGGGGCTAGAAAAAAAGAGAAGATGACAAAGCAGAACGTCGTAAAGAATTCAAAAATATTGGCACGGTACACATGCAGAGCAGGTTAGAGATAATGGAAGTGCTAAAATTCGGAAGTCTCAAAAAAAGGATAGGAAAGATCATATTAGCGCAAATGAATGGAAAATATTACTCGGTGAAATAACAGAACAGCGAAAAGAGATCAAATGTATTGTTGGGATTTAAAATTTAAGTCGGAGACTTGTAGATCATCTAATTCGTGTTGCCATCAGGGAAAAGTAGTGTTTCTTCCCAATGAAGAGGCGTATCTGCGAGAATTAAAAGATGAGATTGTTGTTGTCCCTGGACAGTCTCACGGGGACTTTTAACATGAGATTCTTTCAAGTCACACCCTACTTACAACCACTTTAAAATAAGATCATGGACATCTAAACTGTCAGTCGTGTAAAGGCTTTTATCAAACAGACGTCCTATGCTCGCAGCTCTTATAAATACTTTCTAGACGACACGTCAACGACTAAGCGAAGAAGAAAGAACAGCGCGTGCAGATCACACGGCATGGCAGCAGCAAGCCAGCAGCTGATCTCTGTATTTGTTTCCCATTATATCACCGTTTAAGAGGGGGTTTCGGAAGAGCGACTGCATCTCCTTGGGGTGCGTTCAGCCCCTCTCTTCACAACAGCCCCCTAGTAAAAAAAAAAAAAAAAAAAAAAGATGGTAAATGTGCTATATGTGAAAAACTAAAAATACGGACCTGTCATTTTGCTGCATTTGTTCCTGAGGAAGAGAACTTTTAACATTAGAACACTCTAGACGAGAACAGGCCATTCAGCCCCACAAAGCTCGCCAGTTCTATCCACGTATTTCTTCCAAAAAAAACATCAAGTCGAGTTTTGAAAGCCCCTAATGTCTTACTGTCCACCACACGACTTGGTCTCTTATTCCAAGTGTCTATCATTCTTTGTGTAAAAAAAAAAACTTCCTAATGTTTGTGTGAAATTTCCCCTTAACAAGTGTGTTCAACTGTGTCCCCGTGTTCTTGATGAACTCATATTAAAGTCACCGTCTCGATCCACTGGACTAATTCCCTTCATCATTTTAAACACTTCAATCATGTCACCTCTTAATCTTATTTTCCTAAAACTCTAAAGGCTCAGCTCTTTTAATCTTTCGTCATAACTCATCCCCTGTAGCCCTGAATCAGCCTAGTCGCTCTTCTCTGGACATTCTCTAGCACTGCTATGTCCTTTTTGTAGTCAGGAGACCCAAACTGCACCCAGGACTCCAGATGAGGCCTCACCAGTGTGTTATAAAGCTTGAGCAGAACCTCCTGTGACTTGTACTCCACACATCAAGGCGCTATATAACCTGACATTCTGTTAGCCTTCTTAATGTCTTCTGAACACTGTCGGGAAGTCAATAGCTTAAAGTCCACTACGACTCCTAAGTCCTTCTCATAAGGTGGACTCTCGATTTTCCGACCTCCCATTGTGTATTCAAACCTCACATTTTCACTTCCTACATGTAATTCTTTACATTTACTCACAATAAATTTCATCTGCCACAAATCTGCCCAAGCCTGTCTGCTGTCCAAGTCATTCTGTGATGATATAACGGATTCCAAATTATCTGCTAATCCACCTATCTTGGTATCATCTGCAAACTTCACCAGATTGTTACTTATAAATTATTCATATATATTAAAAATAGCAGCGGCTCCTGCACTGCCCCCTGCTGGTCACCACTCTTAACGTCAATCAATTCTGATGAGGTTCCTCACACCATGCTTTCTGTGTCTGAGCCAATTCGGTTCCCATCTACACCATGAACTGCCACTTCTTTTAATGTGATGTCCACCTCTCATGTGGCACCTTATCAAATGCTTTCTGAAAGTCCACATCAATAATCTCATTGCTCACTCTCATCGTATCTTTTTGTTGCCTCCTCGTAGAATTCCAGCCTGTAAGTAAAACACGACCTTCCTCTTCTGAGCCCACGTTGTTCCTAATAACTCTTGTCCTTGCCAGGTGTTGCCCAATCTTAATACATAATTCGTCAGCCTCCTCATTCACTCACGTCCGTCCAAAGCCGAAGGTGCAGCTGCCCAAAAAACCTTACGAGACCGACATCCAACCCCAACATCACGGCAGGCGGCGGATTTACAGCCACAAAAATTCAAAGAGAAAGGCGACTTCAATTAAAGCTCTAGAGACCTGAAAGGCGATTTTGACTACAGCTCGAGGCCTAATTACGCATTCTGATTCAATTATGCATTTATTCAATACACCTATATCAGGTTTGTGGTGCTTATACTTATTACTATTCCATATTGTACTGGAATATTTATCATTCAATATTATACCATAGGCGTGGAAAATTCATTAACTAACAGTAGAAGCCTGTACAGTAATCAGTAAAGCGGACTACAATCATTAGAAAACAACTTCTTCGTTACTTATCATTTGTTCCTCATACACTGCTGACACAAACTCGTGCCCATTTCATCTTACGTTGTCGAAACGGGCTCTTTGACTAGTCCTTAATAATTTATGCCGCCTTAGATCCTATCAGTGAAATCAGAGCCATCCCCAACCTCAAACACGGAGTGGTCCGTCACTAAGTTTGCCCATTCAATTATAAGCATAAAAATACCAGAATACATCAAACGTTATCTCTTATTTTGTGAATAAATTCTCGACAGTCACAACATTCGACAGATAAACAGGATAACTTGGACTGCACAGGATGGGTTTAGCTTGATACATCTCTTCCGGTGATAACTTTTACAGTAGAGATTGTGATAAAAATCTTCACGTCAGAATGAAAATTTGCACAAGTCAGCTGGGATTATGTGATTAGAGTCTGCAGCTGTGGCAGGAAAGATGATCTTAAAATACTAAAAGCAGTAAACACATTATAGCAGCTTTTGAAATTAGGGAATCTTCTACATTTTTGCAAAATCTTTTCAGCATGCACATTACTGCAAGAACATAACATTTCTAAAATCTAGACCAGGGGGTCCTCAATCACAGTCCTGGAGGGCCACAGTGGCTGCAGGTTTTTAGTTTCCTAATTAGAAAGCAGTTCATATTGATAATGAAACTTGCTATTGAACGGTTTAGCTTGTTAATGCTTGCATTCAATCAATTTGAATTGCACTGTAGAGTTTCCTTCTGTGAGAACATATATCCAAGTGTTTTGTGGACCAGAATAGATTTAAACTTAATGGTCCTTCCAATTCCCCTCTCATTCATTTTTTTATCACAGATACTTAGAACGTTAGCTGGAGAGCTGCTGGTTTATTGGTTCTCTGCATCTCATTATTAACTAATGTCTGATTAAGAAAACAGGTAATAATTAAAACTTGAATGCAGCTGCTAAAATCTAAAATAGGCAATTAAGGGTTCTGAATGGCAACAGGCAAGAGAACTAAAATGAAGCCCAAAAAAGGTACTGCTTTAGTAGTAAATAAAAAGGTTCTAATTAAGAAATTGGTTGAAATGAGGCGGCACGGTGGCGCAGTGGTAGCGCTGCTGCCTCGCAGTAAGGAGACCCAGATTCGCTTCCCGGGTCCTCCCTGCGTGGAGATTGCATGTTCTCCCCGTGTCTGCACGGGTTTCCTCCCAAAGTCCAAAGACATGCAGGTTAGGTGGATTGGCGATTCTAAATTGGCCCTAGTGTGTGCTTGGTGTGTGGGTGTGTTTGTGTGTGTCCTGCGGTGGGCTTAGCACCCTGCCCCCCGGGATTGGCTCCAGCAGACCCCTTTGACCCTGTGTTCGGATTCAGCGGGTTGGAAAATGGATGGATGGATGGATGGAAAACCTGCAGCCATAGCAGACCTCCAGGACTGTTATCGAGGACCCCCAATCTACAAAGGAACTCAAATTTGTCTTTGATGAATAAAGGCACTAACAAGGCAGAGCATTAAACACCAACTATCATTACCAGCAAGGACTGAGTTCTAATTAGGACACAGGCTGGAAAGAAAACCTGTAGCCACTGCGACCCTCCAGGACCGTGACTGAGGACCCCTGATCTAGACCAGCGGTCATCAAGTCCACTCCTGGAGGACCACAGTGGCTGCAGGTTTTCATTCTAACCCCTTTCTTAATGAGTGCCCTGTTTTTGCTGCTAATTAACTTCTTGCGAATTCATTTTAATTGACTTGTTTTTTTAAGCTTTGTTCCTTTGAGTTGCTTCATTTCTTTCCTTAAATGGCAACCAAACAGAAATGAAATGTGAAGCGAGCTAACCGACAGAAGACCAACTAAGTCAGGGCCTCAAACTCCAACCAATTTCACTCCAACCAGTTGTTTAATGAGGTGCCAATTCCTGTCATTAATTAAACTCGTTCTTTAATTTCGTGGCTTGTTGCTGCTCTCGTGGTGCGTTAGCAGACAGGTCCGAAATTGTTGATTTTCTCTTTCTAAGAGCACACTGTTCAAATGTTTTGGGGACCTGAACAGACAGACATTCCTGAGACCCTCACCTTTCTTTATTTTCAGATATTGTATGATGGACACCAGTTGTTTTAGCTCACTTTGTATCTCATTATTGTTTGGGTGCTAATTAAGGAAAAAGAAACAACTAAGGGGTCGGAGTCTTCAAGAGCAAATCAATTAAAATGAATTCAAATGAAGTTAATTAGCAGCAAAAACATGTCACTCATTAAGAAAAAGGTTAGAATGAAAACCTGCAGACCCCGGATCTAGACTGATGGTGATAATATTCACCCAGAATGTTACAGGATTTAACAGCAACAAGCACGTGTTGAACATCCAGGATGCATGGATATGTTAAGAGGAGCAATTAAACCTCAAGAATCATACACAAGTCTGGAGACAACTATATATTATATTATATATACACATACATATACAGGTGCTGGTCATAAAATTAGAATATCATGACAAAGTTGATTTATTTCAGTAATTCCATTCAAAAGGTGAAACTGGTATATTAGATTCATTCACTACACACAGACTGATGTATTTCAAATGTTTATTTCTTTTAATGTTGATGATTATAACTGACAACTAATGAAAGTCCCAAATTCAGTATCTCGGAAAATTAGAATATTGTGAAAAGGTTCAATATTGAAGACACCTGGTGCCACACTCTAATCAGCTAATTAACTCCAAACACCTGCAAAAGCCTTTAAATGGTCTCTCAGTCCAGTTCTGTAGGCTACACAATCATGAGGAAGACTGCTGACTTGACAGTTGTCCAAAAGATGACCATTGACACCTCGCACAAGTAAGGCAAGACACAAAAGGTCATCGCTAAAGAGGCTGGCTGTTCACAGAGCTCTGTTTTGAGTTAATTAGCTGATTAGAGTGGGGCACCAGGGGTCTTCAATTTTCACAATATTCTAATTTTCCGAGATACTGAATGTGGGACTTGCATTAGTTGTCAGTTATAATCATCAACAATAAAAGAAATAAACATTTGAAATACCTCAGTCTGTGTGTAATGAATGAATCTAATATACAAGTTTCACATTTTGAATGGAATTACTGAAATAAATCAACTTTGTCATGATATTCTAATTTTATGACCAGCACCTGTACATATATACATATATAGTATCTCACAAAAGTGAGTACACCCCTCACATTTTTGTAAATATTTTATGATATCTTTTCATGTGACAACACTGAAGATGTGACCCTTTGACATAATGTCAAGCAGTCCGTGTACAGCTTGTATCACAGTGTAAATTTGCTGTCCCCTCAAAATAACTGAACACACAGCCATTAATGTCTAAACCACTGGCAACAAAAGTGAGTACACCCCTAAGTGAAAAAATGCCCAAATGGTGCCCAAAGTGTCAATATTTTGTGTGGCCACCATTATTTTCCAGCACTGCCTTAACTCTCTTGGTCATGGAGTTCACACGAGCTTCACAGGTTGCCACTGGAATCCTCTTCCACTCCTCCATGACGACATCACGGAGCTGGTGAAAGTTAGAGACCTTGCGCTCCTCCACCTTCCCCACAGATGCTTAATAGGGTTTAGCTCTGGAGACATGCTTGGCCAGTCCAGCACCTGTGTGAGCGATAACACCAAATTTAACACACCTGAGACCTTGTAACATGAATGAGTCACATGACCCCAGGGAGGGAACATGGCTAACTGGGCACAATTTGGACATTTTTCACTTAGGGGTGTACTCACTTTTGTTGCCAGTGGTTTAGACATTAATGGCTGTGTGTTGAGTTATTTTGAGGGGACAGCAAATTTACACTGTGATACAAGCTGTACACGGACTACTTGACATTGTGTCAAAGTGTCATATCTTCAGTGCTGTCCCATGAAAAGATAATAAAATATTTACAAAAATGTGAGGGGTGTACTCACTTTTGTGAGATACTGTATATTATATATACATACACATACATACACACACACACACACACACACACACACACACAGTGGAACCTCGGTTTGCGAGCATAATTCGTTCCGGAAACGTGCTCGCAGTCCAAAGCACTCGTGTATCAAAAGTGAATTTCCCCATAATAAATAATGGAAACTCAAGATGATTCGTTCCATGACCCAAAATTATTCATATAAAAATGATTAATACAAAATATAACGTAAAAACACATAAAACAAATTAACCTGCAGTTTATATTTAAAAAGAATCATGGCTGGTGTGAGTGAGTTTCTAAACTCTTGTGGGATTCCACCCAACACGACGACACGCGGAAGAGCGTCCCAAAGCAATCGTAGTCTCCCAGTGCTGTAGCAGTTCGCCGTAAAAGCGAATCCGAAAAGATTGTGGACATGCTATAAGCGCCTGCCGTCGATGGGTGATACGAGGAACAATAGAAATGCGCAGGGCACATAATTACTTGGCCACAGCCCTGCCTGACTTCTGTGTCTGTGTATAGGAGAGCGGCAGATCCGGTACAATAAATAACTGCGCTGTTGCTGTTTCAAGTTGAATAAAGCTGGTGTTGCTAAAGTACTGAGACTCAGCTTCGTGTTTTGGGGTGCAAGACTGGGACTCACACGTCACAGCGCACAGTCACAATGCTGTAGTATACAGCAAACGCGCGTACAGATGTTGACTATATGAGTGAGGCACACCGACTAAGACAGAGAATAGGCGACGATTGCCCACAATCCCGCAGTGAGAGAGAGAGAGAGAGAGAGAGAGAGAGAGAGAGAGAAGAACCATCAGCTCAGTTGTGATCACATGACGCTCAGCAGACAAAGCGTATACATACTACTCGTATTGCAAGACCTCGCTCATTTATCAAGTCAAAATTTATTTAAAATTTTAGCTCATTTTGCAAAACACTTGTAAACCAAGTTACTCGCAAACCGAGGTTCCACAGTGTATATGTTATTTATATTATATATATATATATATATATATATATATATATATATATATATGTGTGTATGTATGTATGTACGTATGTATGTATATGTCACCTCTCTTTGCTCCACGTGTACTTTCTTCCTTCGAACCGACGCTAGATGGCCTAAGGCTGTACAAATATTTCTGTAAGCCACAAGTCTATGCCAGACGTCCAGCTAACATGAAACTGCTTTGCTGCTCTGTTCAGTCATCATGAGCAGCATAACCCTGCATTTTAGTCGGGCCTGCTATGAATGTTAATTGTCCTCACAGATGTTTATTAGAAATCATTTTTTGCCTTTCTGTTCTAAATCTACAAAAATGAAAAGATGGCTGAAAGGAAGACGGCACCGTATAATAATACAGTATAAGCAAAAGGCATTCCGCACTTTATCAGCTGTCAGATCACTCACAGTGGGCCTCCACTTAAACAACCAATAAAGATTTTCCAATCAGTGTTGAAAAACAGCAGTGCAAGCAAATCTCAGACAAAGTGGCCTCATCCTAGCAGTCTGCCAAGCAGCTCCAGCAGAAGCCGACTAAGCCAGGATTGCGGTTGGATGATTGCAGCTGAAAACGAGACACTTGGAGTGCACTGGAAGGGCAGGTCTTTTATTTATTTATTTTTCATTTCCACAGTCATTCTCAGCTTTTTCATGTGTGGTGTAATACAACAAAAAAAAATAATTCACTTTAAGACTTTGCAAAGAGGCCAATCTATCACTTTGATCATTTCTTTGTTGTTGACGTTTACAAGCGTGTGTGTTTCACAGTAAGCAGCAAGTTAACGAGTTAAAGGTTTTTAGATTTGTGCTCCCTCAGCGTTCATTCATTCCTTTATTTTCCACCGCTTATCTGAGGTCAGGTCGGTGTATTACTCTCAGCAGTGAGGCCCACAGGCTCCTATCCCTGGCCACACTTGCCAACTCATACTGTGTGATCCCAAAGCACTTCAAGGCCATCTGAGAGATAATAATCCACCCAGAGGGCTTTGGGCCTTCCTCCCATCAGGTCATAAAACCTCCACAGGGGGGCATCCATATCAGAGGCCCAAAGCACCTCAGTTGGTTCCTCTAGATGCGGACGATCAGCAGCTCTACAGTTCTGGCCAAAGGTTTTGAGAATGACCCAAGTGTTGGTGTTCACAAGTTTGCTGCTTCTGTGTTTTTAGATCTTTGTGTCAGATGTTTCTCTGGTGTACTGAAGTAGAATTACTAGCAGGTCAGAAGATCCAAAGGCTTTGATTGACAATGACATGAAGTTTATGCACAGAGTCCACATTTGCAGTGTTGGCCTTATTTCAAGACCTCTGCAATTCGCCCTGGCAGGCTGGCAATCAACTTCTGGGCCAAATCCTGACTGATGGCAGCTGCCCATTCTTGTATCATCAGAATTGGTGGGGTTTTGTTTGCCCACCTGCCTCTTGACCACAAGTTCTAAACGGGATTAGAGGTCTGGGGAGTTTCCTGGCCATGGACCCCAAATGTCGATGTTTTGTTCCCCAAGCCACTTATTTCTCACTTTTTGCCTTATGGCCCAGTGCTCCATCATGTTGGTCACCAGACTTTTTTGGATGGTTGGAAGAAGTTCCTCTCAGAGGCTGTTTTGGTCCCATTCTTTATTCATGGCTGTGTTCTTAGGCCAAATTGTGAGTGAGCCAACTTCCTTGGCTGACATGAATGGCCTCAGGATGCTTTACTGTTGGCCTGACACAGGACTGATTGCAGCGCCGCTCACCTTTTCTTTTCTCCAGATGCCCCAAACAATCAGAAAGGGGATTCATCATAGAAAATGACTTTCCCCGAGCAGTCCAATCCCAGAATATCAGTCTGTCCTTGATGGCTCCTTTGCTGCCCTTCTTGACACCCACCAGGCCATCCTCCAAAAGTCTTTGCCTCACTCACACCTGCCTGCTACCATTCCTGAGCCAGCTCTACCTTGGTGGTACCTGCAGCTGAATCACCTTTAGGAGACGGTCCTGACGCCTTCTTCACCTCGCTATGGTAACTCAATCAGCCTGAGAAAGTGACCTCCAGCCTTGTCCTCGTCTCACCAGAGTTAACGAGAGGATCACTGAAATGACGACAGCAGGTCCTTTTTCCAACAGGGCCGACACAAAATGGGACGAAGTTCATTTTCATGGCAACGAGGGACTTTGTAATTAATTGCAATTCATCTGATCACTCGTCAGAACATTCTGGAGTCGATGCAAATTGCCATCATAAGATCCGAGGCATCAAACTTTGTGAAAATTCATATTTGTGTCATTCTCAAAACCTTTGGCCACGACTGTACTCCTGTTTGTGCTCTCATCCTGTCTTTAAAGGGAGAGTCCAGCCACCCTACGGAGAAAGCTCATTTTGGCTGCTTGTACCCACAATCTCATTCAAAGCTCGTGATTATGGGCGAGGGCAGCGACATAAATCGACTTCTAAATCCAAGAGATTCGCCTTCTGGCTCGGCTCCTTCTTCACTACTATGGATTGGTATATCAACGGCTCTCTCGTGTAAATTAAAAAATTATTTTAGACCACAAAGCAAGAAAATAATCATGTTGTCTAGTCAAATGGAGCCCCGAGTGCAACTGGAAGGCCCAGTGAGCAGCTGTGTTTGCAACTCTTCTGCATAAAAATCTGAACTATTTTACCAGGAGCTACTTCTTTGTAAATGTTTGCTCAAGGCTTGTGGCAGTGTAAGCAATTGAATTGCTCACTCAAAGGCTCTGCACATTTTTATATTTAAAAACAAAAAAAAAAGATGCCTGCCTGAGTTGGTTACGTTATGTTTTGCAAGACAGAAGGAATAATCAAGAGTACTGCACCCTCCACCCATCCTTCTGCTGATGCCAGCATAGGAGAGACATCCCCACCCACAATTACAGCAGCCCAGGTAAGCAGAGCTGAGGAGACTTCGTGCCAGCAAAGCAGCGGGTCCAGATGGAGTATCGCCACGACTGCTGAAGGTCTGTGCATCGGAGCTGGGGAGAGTCCTCTACAGCACATCTTCAACCTGAGCCTGGAACAGGGGAGAGTCCAGAGGCTTTGGAAAACATCTTACATCACTCCAGTCCCAAAGGTATCACGTCCTGTGAGCTAAATGACTTCCGGCCTGTCGCCCTGACATCACATGTGATGAAGACCATGGAGCGGCTGCTGCTTCACCACCTCAGGCCACAGGTCCACCACACCCTCAACCCTCTGCAGTTTGCATACCTGGAGAAGGTGGGAGCGGAGGATGCCATCATCTACATGCTACACCGATCCCTCTCCCGCTTGGACAGAGACAGTGGTGCAGTAAAAATTATGTTTCTGCAGTTCTCTAGCGCCTTCAACACCATCCAACCTCTGCTCCTTAGGGACAAGCTGACAGAGATGGGAGTAGATTCATACCTGGTGGCATGGATTGTGAACTATCTTAAAGACAGACCTCAGTATGTGCGTCTCGGGAACTGCAGGTCTGACATTGTAGTCAGCAGCAGAGGAGCGTCGCAGGGGACTGTACTTTCTCCAGTCCTGTTCAGCCTAAATACGTCGGACTTCCAATACAACTTGGAGTCCTGCCACGTGCAAAAGTTCACTGACGACACTGCTATCGTGGGCTGCATCAGGAGTGGGCAGGAGGAGGAGTACAGGGACCTAATCAAGGACTTTGTTAAATGGTGCGACTCAAACCACCTACACCTGAACACCAGCAAAACCAAGGAGCTGGTAGTGGATTTTAGGAGGACCAGGCACCTCATGGACCCCGTGATCATCAGAGGTGACTGTGTGCAGAGGGTGCAGACCTATAAATACTTGGGAGTGCAGCTGGATGATAAATTAGTCTGGACTGCCAATACTGATGCTCTGTGTAAGAGAGGACAGAGCCGACTATACTTCCTTAGAAGACTGGAATCTTTCAAAATCTGCAATAAGATGCTGCAGATGTTCAATCAGATGGTTGTGGCGAGCGCCCTCTTCTACGTGGTGGTGTGCTGGGGAGGCAGCATAAAGAAGAAGGACACTTCACGCCTGGACAAACTGGTGAGGAAGGCAGGCATGGAGCTGGACAGTTTGATATCCGTGGCAGAGAGACGGGCGCTGAGCAGACTCCTGTCAATCACGGAGAATCCACTGCATCCACTGAACAGGATCATCTCCAGACAGAGGAGCAGCTTCAGTGACAGACTGCTGTCACCGTCCTGCTCCACTGACAGACTGAGGAGATCGTTCCTCCTCCACACTATGCGACTCTTCAATTCTACCGGGGGGGGTAAACGTTAACATTATACAAAGTTATTGTCTGTATACCTGCATTGTTATCACTCTTTAATTTAATGTTGTTTTTGTATCAGTATGCTGCTGCTGGAGTATGTGAATTTCCCCTTGGGACTAATAAAGTATCTATCTATCTATCTATCTATCTATCTATCCCAAGACCTTTCAATCGATTCCCAATTTCTTTCTGGTATAATCTGGAGATTATTATTCATATTTGGCCGATATGCTTAAGCAAATTTTTATGTACCACATTTCCATTTTTAGGGTGGCATGGTGACACAATGGTAATGCTGCTGCCACGCAGTAAGGAGACCACAGTTCACATCTTAGGCCCAACCCTATGTGGAGTTTGCATCTTCTCCCTGTGTCTGCGTGGGTTTCCTCCCCAAGTCCAAAGACATGTATGTTTGGTGAACTGACGATACTAAATTGGCCCAAGTGTGTGGCTGGGGGTGGGGTTTTGGGGGGGGTACATGTGTTTGCCCTGCAATGGACTGGCACCCTGTTCTGGGGTTTGTTTCTGCCTTGTGCCCTCCCTATGCTGGCTGGAATAGGCTCCAGCAGACCCCCATGATCCTGTTGAGGACTAAGTGCGTTAGAAAATGACTGACGGACTTCCATTTATGCATCAGACTGCTCTACAAATATGTATACAGTTTACAGGCTTATTATTCTTATGTAGAGCATTTGTGAGGTCAGGCCCTGATGTTCGACGAGAAGGCCTGGCTCGCTCGCAGTCTCCACTTAAATTCATCCCAAAGATGTTCCATCGGGTTGAGGTCAGGGGTCTCTTTAGGCCAGTCAAGTTCAACCACACCAAACTCACTCCTCCATTTCTTTATAGACCTTGCTTTGTGCACTGGTGCCTGTGCAGTCATGTTGGAACACGAAGGGGCCATCCCCAAAGCTTGGCAGTATGAAACTGTCTAAAATGGCTTTGTATGCTGAAACAGTAAGAGTTCCTTTCACTGGAACTAAGGGGCCAAGGCCAACCCCATACCATAATCCCCCCCTCCACCAAACTTTACACTTGGCACAATGCAGTCAGGCGAGTCCCATTCTGCTGGCCAGACTCATCACTCCAGAGGACATATCTGCCCTGCTCTCGAGTCCAGTGGCGGTGTGGTGGGCTTTACACCACTGCATCTGACGCTTTGCATTGCACTTGGTGATGTCAGGCTTGGCTGCAGCTGCTCGGCCATGGAGACCCCTTCCATGAAGCTCTCTCTCCGCTGCACTGTTCTTGAGCTTTTGGAGGTCTGTAGCTATCGACTCTGCAGAAAGTTGGCGACTTCTGCACACCTCAGCATGCGCTGTCCCCGCTCGGTGATTTCACGTGGCCCACCACTACGTGCTGTTGTTCCTATTTGCTTCCATTTTGTTATAATACCACTGACAGTTGACCGTGGAATATTTAGCAGAGAGGAAATTTCACAAATGAACCAACAGCACAGATGGCATCCTATCACGGTACCACGCTTGAATTCACTGAGCTCCTGAGGGCGACTCATTCTTTCACAAATGTTTGTAGAAGCCGTCTGCCTGCTGAGGGGCTCGATGTTATACACCTGTGGCCATGGAAGTGACTGGAACACCTGAATTCAATGATTTGGAGGGGGGTCCCGATACTTTGGGCAACACAGTGTACATTTACATATGTATATTTTTCTCCTCTGTTGTTCCATAATGGTTTCCTTTTGTTTTCTGTCTTTGCTTGATAATAAGCTCTGAGAGGAGAAGTGTGGCACAACAGCCAAGTCCAATGTGCTATTAAGAGCTCAACAAGTTTATCGTTAATGTAGCACTGCCCTCTTTGAGCTTAGGGGAATCGTTACAACAGACCTCAAGCACAATACCAGCACTTTCATTCTACAGACATTTTTAGATGACTCCTACATCATAGGCTGCATTAATAATGGAGACAAACCAGAGTCCAGGAATGTCGTGGCGGTGCAGGGACAACAACCTGCAACTCAACATCACCAAGACAAAAGAGCTGGTGGTGAACCTCTAGCATGTCAAGGAGTCTCAGAGACAAGCCACCATTTGGGGGAGGACATGCAAGTGGTGCAGAGTTACAAGTGCCAGCAAACTGGACAGGCCTGACAACACAGTGGCGCTGGACAAGAAGGGCCAAGGTAGGCTGGACTTGTGTTTTTGGATGAGTGAAGTAAGCTGCCAGAAATTGGCTACTATGGACTGGTAGAACATCGGTTGTTCTATGCTGCAGTATCCTGGGGCAGCAACCGGAGCTCAAAAGAAGCACAACGCCTGAACAAAACTTGTCAAGAAAGCCTGTTCCGCCACAGGGTGAACAACTGGACACCATCAAAGCAGTTGTGGAAAAGAGGATGGTGGCAAAACTGGATGCCATCCTAAAAAATCCCCTCTGTGAGGCACTGTCTTGGAGCACTTTTAGCCACAGGCTCATCCCACCACGGTGTGCTAAGAAGCGCCTCTGGGGGTCTTTACTGCTCGTTTCTATCATGCAAATTAAATTAAATGCTCTCACTCAATTTATTGGCTAAGTATGAATTTTGTGCACAATATACATGTCTGTCTGTCCGTCTGCGTCTGCCTGTCCCCTTGGTTTTAATGTTTCTGCTGCTGCATGCATCTGAATTACCCCTTGGGATTAGTACTAGGAGGGCGGCACGGTGGCACAGTGGGTAGCGCTGCTGCCTCTCAGTTGGGAGACCTGGGGACCTGGGTTCGCTTCCCGGGTCCTCCCTGTGTGGAGTTTGCATGTTCTCCCCATGTCTGCGTGGGTTTCCTCCCACAGTCCAAAGACATGCAGGTTAGGTGGATTGGTGATTCTAAATTGGCCCTAGTGTGTGCTTGGTGTGTGTGTGGGTGTGTTTGTGTGTGTCCTGCGGTGGGTTGGCACCCTGCCCGGGATTGGTTCCTGCCTTGTGCCCTGTGTTGGCTGGGATTGGCTCCAGCAGACCCCCGTGACCCTGTGTTCGGATTCAGCGGGTTGGAAAATGGATGGATGGATTAGTACTAGGGTGTTTGACCATGTTAGCCATTATGGATGTAGTGAGAAGTCAAGCAAAATGACCCCTTTTATTGTCTAACTAAAAAGATTACAATATGCAGGCTTTCGAGGCGACTCAGGCCCTTGGGATTAATAAGGTTTGTCTATTCAGACCTTCTTCTACGTATCATATAAGGCAGCACTTGACGTATGCCATTATATCCATTGTCTACCATTGGTATTGTACCTCTGTCACTACTAGGTGGAAAAGTGCAAGTGATAATTTTGTGACTGTACCGCGTACATGTGACAATTCATTTGAACCCGAGATTAATGAGACAATATCAAACAAGTCATTTCCCCCAAAACACTTTCAATGACTTTTTACTCACCATTGCGGGATACATCAAGTTCTACTAGCTGCATGAAGTTGGCTATTTCCGGAGGAAGTCGCTGAATCTCATTGTCACTGAGTCCAAGCTTTCGCAACTTTATCAGCTGGAAAAAGGGCTGTAAGACAAGGAGAAACACAGAAAAGAAAGACTTAAACCAAAGACTTTGGATTTCAAAAGAAGTGGCAGATTCAGTTCAAATAAAACATCAACTGCAGTAAAGCAAATCCATTTGAAGGGAACGTTAACAATTTTCTACCCCCACGTGCAGAGACAAACATTAAAGGTAGAAGAGACTGTTGGATTCAATTTAGTTTTGTTAAGTTTGACTTGATTGTATGGAATGTTACATGCTTTAGATACATTCAATCTTCTTCTTTCAGCTGCTCACGGTTAGGGGTCACCACAGCAAATCATCTTCCTCTGTTACATCCATCACCTGCATGTCCTCTCTCACCACATCCCTTAAACCTTCTCTTAGGCCTTCCTCTTCTCCTCTTTACTGGCAGCTCTATACTTAGCACCCTTCTCCCAATATACCCCTCATCTCTCTTCTGCACATGTCCAAACCAACACCATCTCGCCTCTCTGACTTTGTCTCCCAACCGTCCAACTTGAGCGGACCCTCTAATGTCCTCATTTCTAATCCTGTCCATCCTCATCACACCCAATGCAAATCTTAGCATCTTTAACTCTGCCACCTCCAGTCTCCTGTGCCACCATCTCTAGCCCATATAACACAGCTGGTCTCACTACTGTCCTGTAGACCTTCCCATTCACTCTTGATGATACCCGTCTGTCACTAATCACTCCAATACCAGTTAAAAAACAAAAAGGTAGAAGAGACTTAGAAATAGAAAAAGTGTTACGTCATTAATCAAACACACAAGTCAGATAAGCCTTATAATTTAAATGGGTTTATTGGGATAGAAGCTTAATGATTTCTGAATAGCTCGTCTCTCCAGTATGCCACCTCAATAATTCTGACTTGCCCTTACACCCCAAAGTAATCCCTGAACGTGGATAAAGTAGCAGCTTGGTACTTCAGGAGAGGCAGGCTGGGATGAGCAAACTAACTAACTGATGTTGGCACAAAAAAAATAACAAGAGTGGAAATGACTTAACTGACGGTAGGAGCAAAACCTGTTGAGTTAATGGTAAATAAGCATTTAAATTTAAACAAAATTTCGCTTTCACATGCATAATGGAAGATTCTGTTATGACCCCCATACGCTATAAGGTAATGGAATGTTTTTAATGTTCACCTACATTTCTGACAGCCAGAAAGATGAACTGATCGTACAGAAAGGCATTAAGGGCACAAACGTGAAGTTTTCTGATCATTTTGGCACACATGTGAGTAGGAGGCAGCTAAAGGGCTTAAATAATTGTAATAACACATCCAACCGGGGGCGGCGGCCTCAACAGACTGCCTCTGTCAGTTCCCTGCAGACCTTTCCCGGGAAATTCTGCAAGGTTCTGGCACCTCTGAAGTCGTCACTTCCAGCCCAGACGACGTCACTTCGTTTTTTTTTTTTTGCCCCCTTTGATGACGTCACTACTGGCCCAGACATCACTTCCAGTTTTGTTTGCCCCCTTTGACGACATCACTTCCAGCTTTTTGCCCCCTTTGATGACGTCACTTCCAGTTGTTTGCCCCCTTTTAATGACATCATTTCCAGTTTTTTTTTGCCCCCTTTGACGACATCACTTCCAGTTTTTTGCCCCCTTTGATGACGTCACTACCGGCCCAGACATCACTTCCAGTTTTTTTTGCCCCCTATGATGACGTCACTTCCAGTTTTTTTTGCCCCCTTTGATGACATCACTTCCAGTTTTTCCGCCCCCATTGATGTTGTCACTTCTGGTCCAGACGACGGCAGTTTCGTCTCCGCCCCCTTTTGATGACGTCACTTCCTATACAGGCCTTTAAAACCGCCATCTTACTTACAATGAATCAGTTCCGCTTTGGACTCAGTCTGGTGAACGTCTCTGTTACTTTACAAGTCTTTTGCAGCCAGGGATATTATACGGGTGGCTGCCCCAAACCCTTTTATGATGCCTGGACTCAATTATTGTCACAGTAACTGGGGCCTGGCAAACACTCCTCTGCTTGGTTCAGTCAGTTATCTAATGTTCTATTTGTGTTCAGTCGGACGACCCACTTATTTTGCCTGATCCTTTGTGAAACATAATGGGAGGGCTATTCAACGACACCCCCCACCCCCCCACCGGCCCCCCATCATCCCAAGGGACACATTTATTTGGCTTGGGAAATTCTTTTTAATTATTGTAACCTGCAGGAGACAGAACACCAGTCTGTAATGATACTAAAAATCTTTTTATATATTATATTAATTTATTTATAAAGCACTTTAAAAACAATATCAGGGATGACTAAAGTTCTGTACAATAAAACCCAACATATAAGACACACAATAACCAAAAGTGTAAAAGAAACAGAAACACATAAGAGCTGAAGAAATTCATAATAACAAAAGTACACAGATAGTCAACGTCTCACACGGAGTCAAAGTGTGTGTTTTAAATAAGATTTAACGACAGCAAGTGAAGGAGCCTGCCTAACATGCAATGGCAAATCATTCGAGTTTTGGAGCTGCAACTGAAAAAGCCTGATCACCTCTAAGTGTGCATCGTGTCTTAGGGACAAGTAAACTCATTGGGTCTGCTGACCTGAGAGAGCGAGATGGGACATAAGGGTGCAGCAGTCTTCACAGATAAACTGGGGCACAACCATTAAAGGATTTAAAAACAAATACAAGGATCTGAAAAATGGACTCAAAAACGAACTGGAAGCCAGTGAAGGGAAGCCAAAATTGGGGTAACGTGCTCAACGCTTACTTGTACCAGTTTAAAAAAAAAAAAATCGAGCAGCGGCATTTTGCACCAACTATAGGCGAGTAAATGGAGGCCTGGGTAATTCCAAAAAAGAAGTGCATTACAGTAATCTTGATGAGAGAGGTTATAAAAGCAGGTATCACTGTTTCAAGGCTGTGTTTAGACAAAACGGGCTTGATTTCTGGTAGGCTCCTCGACCAGAAAAAGCGAGATTTTACCACTGCGCTCACATGGCTATCGAGTTTTAAAGTAGAATCCATCTTCACACCTCAATTTGTGATCATGGATTTCTCATATTGAACCACAGTGGAAAAGGTCGATGCAGGGGGTCCCGCTGGTGCCATTGGGTCTAAACCGCAAGACTTCTGTCTTGTTAAAATTTAATGCCATCCAACTCCTGATGTCAGTATGGAGTGGCTGGACAGAGCATGGACCAGGGCGCTTCAGAGGAAAAAAAATAAACACACAGGTGCTGGTCATAAAATTAGAATATCATGACAAAGTTGATTTATTTCAGTAATTCCATTCAAAAGGTGAAACTGGTATATTAGATTCATTCATTACACACAGACTGATGTATTTCAAATGTTTATTTCTTTTAATGTTGATGATTATAACTGACAACTAATGAAAGTCCCAAATTCAGTATCTCAGAAAATTAGAATATCAATTAAGACCAATGCAAAAAAAACATTTTTAGAAATGTTGGCCAACTGAAAGGTATGAACATGAAAAGTATGAGCATGTACAGCACTCAATATTTAGTTGGGGCTCCTTTGGCCTGGATTACTGCAGCAATGCGGCGTGGCATGGAGTCGATCAGTCTGTGGCACTGCTCAGGTGTTATGAGAGCCCATGTTGCTCTGATAGTGGCCTTCAGCTCTTCTGAATTGTTGGGTCTAGCGTATTGCATCTTCCTCTTCACAATACCTCATAGATTTTCTATGGGGTTAAGGTCAGGCGAGTTTGCTGGCCAATCAAGAACAGGGATACCATGGTCCTTAAACCAGGTACTGGTAGCTTTGGCACTGTGTGCAGGTGCCAGGTCCTGTTGGAAAATGAAATCTGCATCTCCATAAAGTTCGTCAGCAGCAGGAAGCATGAAGTGCTCTAAAACTTCCTGGTAGACGGCTGCGTTGACCTTGGACCTCAGAAAACACAATGGACCAACACCAGCAGATGACATGGCACCCCAAACCATCACTGACTGTGGAAACTTTACACTGGACCTCACGCAACGTGGATTCTGTGCCTCTCCTCTCTTCCTCCAGACTCTGGGACCTTGATTTCCAAAGGAAATGCAAAATTTACTTTCATCAGAGAACATAACTTTGGACCACTCAGCAGCAGTCCAAAGGCGAGACGCTTCTGACGCTGTCTCTTGTTCAAGAGTGGCTTGACACAAGGAATGCGACAGCTGAAACCCATGTCTTGCATACGTCTGTGTGTGGTGGTTCTTGAAGCACTGACTCCAGCTGCAGTCCACTCTTTGTGAATCTCCCCCACATTTTTGAATGGGTTTTGTTTCACAATCCTCTCCAGGGTGCGGTTATCCCTATTGCTTGTCCAATTTTTTCTACCACATCTTGTCCTTCCCTTCGCCTCTCTATTAATGTGCTTGGACACAGAGCTCTGTGAACAGCCAGCCTCTTTAGCAATGACCTTTGGTGTCTTGCCCTCCTTGTGCGAGGTGTCAATGGTCATCTTTTGGACAACTGTTAAGTCAGCAGTCTTCCCCCTGATTGTGTGGCCTACAGAACTGGACTGAGAGACCATTTAAAGGCTTTTGAGTTAATTAGCTGATTAGAGTGTAGCACCAGGTGTCTTCAATATTGAACCTTTTCACAATATTCAAATTTTCCGAGATGCTGAATTTGGGACTTTCATTAGTTGTCAGTTATAATCATCAACATTAAAAGAAATAAACATTTGAAATACATCAGTCTGTGTGTAATGAATGAATCTAATATACAAGTTTCACTTATTGAATGGAATTACTGAAATAAATCAACTGTCATGATATTCTAATTTTATGACCAGCACCTGTATTATAATAATAAGTACAATAAATATTCAAATAAAGAAAAAGCAACACAGAATGTAAATTAGCACAGAACTTGGACTTGAGCTGATCGGTCATTAGTTTACATCTCTTAGTAGAACGTATCCATGGTGATGTACTGTATTACATACTGGTCATCATCAGTGAAAACTACTATAGAAAATGGTAATATCATGAGAAAAATTCCTTTCACCCAGTGTGAAATGAAGAGCACTTTGGAGATGCAGGTTTTCATTTGTGCTTTGCTCCATTCAAATCAAATCAAAATCTTTGTCATTGTAGCAATGAGACAATGTACAATGAAATTTTAGGTGCAACTTTCCAGTGCAAAAAAAAAAAAAACTCAAGTTAAAACTAAAATGAAAAGGGAATAAAATGAGCACCAAAATAGTCCATAACAGCAGAACAACATTTTCCACTCATACATACATCATATTGCACTTGCCCCTTATCCAATGTTGACTTAGGGCTGTACTGTAAACATGAAGGTGCACTCGGTCAGAGTGGCCACTTATCAGCATTCCGCACGGTGATGGCTGAAGGATACAAACTGTTTCTCAGTCTACTTGTCTTAGTCTTACACCGGCTGTTACAGACTGGAATCAAATGTATGTTTTTATTCTAAAATAGTAAGAATAAGAGCAGCTCGCTTCTCAAAACGGATTCGACCAGGGTCAAACCCGTGAAGTTTTGATTACCAGTCAACAGCTGCATACCGCTGCGCCACCGAAGCGGTCGTAGCAAATGCGTGTCACTGTCACACCCTAACGCGGGTTCTTTTTCTGCAGTTATATTCTTGAATAGAAGTGCACTTGTTCCGTTATATTTCTACCTTTTGTGAAAGTGTTTATTTGAAATTTGGACTTCAGGCTTCACACATTATACACTTCATGTCTACATTTTGTCAATTATTACTAAAACATCAAAAACGTTTGTTTTAACGATATGTTTACATAAACATGAAATGCATGTGTTCCAAATAACGATAAAGTATTTATAAAAGGTGTCATTTTGCTTGATGTCTCACTCTATACAACTCTAAGCAACTGACAAGCAGGTAAACAGACTTGAGCTGAGAAAACTGTGTGGCAGGTGTTAGTGATAGTAGGCTGCTTGCTGCTTATCGACACATTTACAGGACAAAAGACGCTGATGGGGAGGTGCGAAGCGATTTAAGGTGGGACGGATCTACGAGTTTTTTCATAGGCTCTGGTAATTCTAGTGTTGAAGGATCCTACAGGACACAGCCCAACAAATGGCTCTCAGGTTGGCGGCATGGACGCTGCAGTAGTACAGCGATAGAATAACCCTGGAAGCTTCAGAGAGCTTAAATAAAGTGAAAAAGCAGGCAAAGAGAAAAGCATTGAATAAATAATGAAGAGTGTCACCAGCGCCACAAGCGCTCCAAACAGAGTCCATGACTAATTCAAAACAATTAAAAGAGGAACTGATTTGGCTTCATTTTTGCTGCATTCCAGTACATGTTGCATCATGTTGACTGAATGCACCGACAAGCACATCACTAATAATAAAACAGAAACTACAAAACGTTCCATTTTTAAGAGTTGAGACTGGCTCATACGATAAGGCATGAACTCCAAGACAAACATTATCAGATTAAAACAACATGTAGAGCGTGCGGAGACGTCAATAATAAAGTGAATCCATGCAAAAATCTTTTCCAGAAAGAGGTGGCTGTGCCAGGCAACAACATGGAGTATCCTGTCAACACAAAACGACAGGCGCCCTAATGAAATACAGACGGCCAGATTTGTACTGATGTCTACTGGATTTGCTTCTTGGGAAAAAAAAAAAATAAAAGTGTCAACAAATGTGGAAGCACCAAGTAACCCAAGTAGGAGCCCACCAGAGAAAAACCCTGGGGAGAACATGCAAGAGCCCCACAGATCACACTCAGGCATGGAATTCAAATGCAGGAAAGCCTGGTCTGTGGCGGCACTAACCAATGCACTGACATGCTGAACGTCCGGTTTATAATTACGTGAAAATATTTCAATACTGTGGGATTAATCCTGGGGTCTCAGATTATCAGAACAATAGTCTTTGAAGTTAGAATTACTGTATATTTCACTGAAACCTTCATGGAAGGTGACTTTAAATTCAGAATACAGTGGATTCAGAAAATACTTAGACCCCTTCACTTTCTGCACACTTGACCCACCTTAAAAAAAGAATAACTGACTGTCTATCTGTCCATCCAGTTACTATGTCTCTGTCATTCTAAAAGATAGCGCATTACAAACATTTGTGGGTATAAAAATGCATTGCAGTTGTTACTCCAACAGATGGCGCACAACATTAGCACTGTTTTCATGGATGTCATACCAAATGGCATATAGCCGAGGCATATGCACTGCATTTGTCATTCCAACAGTTGGTGCATCGCAAACATCTGTGGTAATAAAATGCACTGCAGTTGTTACTCCAACAGATGGTCAATCACAAATATTACCACTGCTTTCATGTACGTCATATCAAATGGCAAATAGCAGAGACATATGCTCTGCATTTGTCACTCCAACAGTTGGTGCATTGCAAATATTTGTGGTAATAAAATGCATTGAAGTTGTTACTCCAACTGATGGCAAATCACAAATATTAGCACTGCTTTCATGGATGTCATACCAAATGGCATATAGCAGAGACATATGCAATGCATTTGTGATCCCAACAGTTGGTGCATCGCAAACATCTGTGGTAATAAAATGCACTGCAGTTGTTACTCCAACAGATGGTCAATCACAAATATTAGCACTGCTTTCATGTACGTCATATCAAATGGCAAATAGCAGAGACATATGCTCTGCATTTGTAACTCCAACAGTTGGTGCATCGCAAATATTTGTGGTAATAAAATGCACTGCAGTTGTTACACCAACAGATGGCACATCACAAATATTAGCACTGCTTTCATGGATGTCATACCAAATGGCATATAGCAGAGACATATGCACTGCATTTGTCATTCCAACAGTTGGTGCATCGCAAACATTTGTGGTAATAAAAGTTACAAATGTTTGTGAAAAAGCTATAAAAGTTCATGATGCGCCATCAATGAGAATGACAAATGCAATACATTTAATACACTGTAAATGGCATAAGCATGGCAGTTTCCATTCCAACAGATGGTGCATCTCAAACATTTGTTGTAATAAAATGCATTGCATCTGTCATTCCAACAGAGGGTGCATCACAAACATCAGTAATAAAATGGCTTACTACAACAAATGTTTGTGATGTACCATCTGTTGAAGTGATAAATGCAATGCATCCACCTTAATAAAAGGATAAGTGTCTGTGTATCTGTGTAGCCATCTGGTTGCGGTCTCTGTCATTCCAACACATCACAATCATTAACACTATTTTAATGAATCCTATACAAAATTGCATATAACAGAGACATATGCACTGCATTTGTCATTCCAACAGATGGCACATCACAAACATTTGTATTAATAAAATGCAATGAATTTGTCACTTCAACAGATGGCTCACCACAAACAGTAATAAAATGGCTTACTACAACAAACATTTGTGATGTGCCACGTGTTTGAGTGACAAACGCCATGAGAGATGTGAGATTTCAGTTTTTGATTTTTAATAAATTTGCAAACCTTTCTGAAAACAGATTTTCACTTTGTCATTAATGGTTACTGAGTGTAGGTTGATGGGCAAAAATGGCAAGTATGTCCAATTAAAACGCAATCTACAACACAAAGTGTGCCGGTCAGACGACTGTCTGAATGCACCGGGTATCTGTGAACAAATACATCTTGTATAAATTTCAGCACAGTCGCAGCGCCAAGGATAGATTAGTGTCTAGTAGAGGGCATTGGCACCCCAAGACCCTGAAATTGGTTTTGTTAAGTTCGGCCTCATTTACATCTGCTTTCTGCTCCTTTGACTTAATTGGCCATAACTTCATCATCCGTCACTCTACCTTTCAAAGTAAGGCTCAGGCTTTTCTCTTTCAGAAGTTTTACACCTGGAGGATTACGTTGTGTTACAGCAGAATAAGTTGGAAAATTGAGTAACCTTTTAAATCAAAAACAAAAAAAAAAAAATGCACTTTGAATGTTAACCCAAACTTCCAAACATTGTAAAAGTGAATGTGTCCGGAACAACCAGAAATACCTACAAGTAATATTTCAAGTTTTACTGTTTTGCAGCAGTATAACAAAAAGAATTCTTTTTCCCCGCTTGTACTGGTTTGAAATAAATATCCATAGTATACATCTCCATTACTGAAGACCCCCGGCCGACATATACGTATCACTCTGAAGGGCCGATCTTACCCTGCTAGAATAGACTGCTAAAGAAATGATACTACACTAGCTGTGTAAGGCCGTTCTGGATTCCTTGAAACTGCCGAAATCATCGGAAAGAAAACTGAAATGCGGAGTCGGCGGTTCTCGCTTTACCAACATGCTCGCCCCTCTCATCTATCGGCGGCTAATTGAGTTTCTCTCTCCTCTCCTCTGAGGTTTCATTTTGCCGATGTCCTCGCCTCACTTGTGTATTAGCGGCTAAGGGACTTTGTCTTTCCTCGGCGGTTTCACTTTGGCAACGGAGTCACTTTCTTTCAGCTTCATGCTGACACCTTGCACTTCTTTCTATTTCTGACTCGTTAACTTGGGGCTGTTTTGCCGGCTCTTTGTGCTTCATGCTGTAGCCTCGCACTTACGGGCCGGACAGACAGACAACCACATTTCCACGCGTAGACGTTTATATAGAAGATACCCAAATTAACAGAAATAGTTATAAGATTCAAAAACATCTTTAAAAAAAAAAAAAAAAAAAAAAACTGGGTGTGGTCTCCCCCTTGACATTCTCATATATTCAGATATGGGGATGGATATTTGAGGAATAAACTGCAAGACAATGTTTAGATTTTTATATTATGTACGTTAAAGAACCATCAACGAGAAATCTAATCAAATTAAAAATATAGGGTGGTCCAGATCTAACTATACAACTTTTAATGCAATGCAGGAAAACAATGCAAGACAAACGAATTGTTCGAAATATCTTGCAATAAGCGAATGCAGGGAAGGTGCTGCCATCTATCGGCAAAAAAAATAATTGTTTGTGAATTCTCTATGTAATGAACTTAATAGGTTATAGCGTAATGAAAATTGCATAATTAGATCTAGACCACCCTGTATATTGAACAATTATTATAAAAGTATAGCTGAATAAATCAGACTCCGCAGCTGCATGAATAAAAAATTTGCCATGATAATTTTATTTTGGCAAACAACTCAGATAAATGACCACTTTCAGTAAGCAGAAGTGGGTTAAAAGTTGCAAGAGACTTTAGTAAAGTGTGTATTGCAATACTTGGATGAAATATTTTGTTTACATAAAGCAAAATCGTTCTCTAAAATGTACACATTACCATTTGAACATCAAATGTAAAATTGCGATTAGTTTCAAAACCGGTCATTTCTCAAAAAAATGCAGAGCGACAAAAAATGCTTAGAATGTGGTGGTCTACCATAATACGATGTGAAATTTAATATTTTTAGGGAAATGTTTCAGGTAAAATACCACTTATGGTTAGCGGAAAACAGCCCAAAAGTTGATAGAAATGAACGTTTTGTACCTAATACTTGTATGCAAAATTTGGTTGACCTGAGTGAAAGTGTACTCAAGTTATCGTGTTTTACACAAAAGACACACAGAGATAGACCGACATAATTCCAAATATGGTATTTCCGGACTCAGGGAGGTCTAAAACGTTGAGACTCCTCAAAATCTAATTTTTGGACGATTACAACACTTTTCCTATGAGAAAGTAAATCGGACTCTGGGAGGTCTAAAACGTTGAGATTCATCAAAATCTCGACATCGAATTTTTGGACAATTACAATACTTGTCCTTGTCGATCTCGACATCAAATTTTTGGACAATTACAATAGTTTTCCTACACGAAAGTAAATCGGACACAGGGAGATCTAAACTGTCGAGATTCATCCAAATCTCAATGTCGATTTTTTGGACGATTACAATACTTGT
Organism: Erpetoichthys calabaricus; assembly: GCF_900747795.2. Classification (NCBI taxonomy): domain Eukaryota; kingdom Metazoa; phylum Chordata; class Cladistia; order Polypteriformes; family Polypteridae; genus Erpetoichthys; species Erpetoichthys calabaricus. The sequence continues at coordinate 91,698,952 of NC_041408.2, forward strand.
CCTACTTGTCCTTGTCGATCAAGACATCGAATTTTTGGACAATTACAATAGTTTTCCTACACGAAAGTAAATCGGACACAGGGAGGTCTAAAATGTCGAGATTCATCCAAATCTCAAGGTCGATTTTTTGGACGATTACAATACTTGTCCTACTTGTTCTCGTCGATCTCAACATCAAATTTTTGGACAATTACAATAGTTTTCCTACACAAAAGTAAATCGGACACAGGGAGGTCTAAAATGTCGAGATTCATCCAAATCTTGAGGTCAAATTTTTGGACGATTATAATACTTGTCCTATGAGAAAGTAAATCGGACTCTGGGAGGTCTAAAACGTTGAGATTCATCAAAATCACGATATCGAATTTTTGGACAATTACAATAGTTTTCCTACACAAAAGTAAATCGGACACAGGGAGGTCTAAAATGTCGAGATTCATCCAAATCTTGAGGTCAAATTTTTGGACGATTATAATACTTGTCCTATGAGAAAGTAAATCGGACTCTGGGAGGTCTAAAACGTTGAGATTCATCAAAATCACGATATCGAATTTTTGGACAATTACAATAGTTTTCCTACACGAAAGTAAATCGGACACAGGGAGGTCTAAAATGTTGAGATTCATCCAAATCCCAAAGTCGATTTTTTGGACGATTACAATACTTGTCCTACGAGAAAGTACATCGGACTCATGGAGATCTAAAACATCGAGATTCATCAAAATCTTGACATTGAATTTTTGGACGATTACCATACTCGTCCTATGAGAAAGTACATTGGACTCGGGAAGGTTTAAAACGTCGAGATTCATCAAAATCTCGAAATCAAATTTTGGGATGTTTACAATACTTTCCCTATAATTCATATATGAGAAAGTAAAAAAAAAAAAAAATTGGAAATTGGAAAACAAAAAGTGGAATGAAGTTTCATTTGGAAGCTGAACGCACCCCTCATCTAGTAGATAACATTCAGTCCATCAAATTATACAGAAGTGAATCAGGATGTTCAAAAAAGACATGGGGGGGAGGGGGAGTTGTGCTGTTATAATTCGCCATCTTTGAGGGAACACAGAAAAACATTACAACGCTACATCAGGGAATGAAACTCGGCGTTTCAACAACAAAGCGATATATGCTAATGAGGAAATTAATTTTTTATTTTTTTATGGTTTTTAATTTTTATTCTGGTTTGGTCCAAAACAAAGGGGCCGAGTTTAAAGGGTGAACTTCTTTCAAAACTCTTCATACCTCATTTGCTAATGCTGTGCTTGGATTGAACAGCAGGTCTTTTATCAACCAACCATCCATTATCCAACCTGCTATATCCTAACTACAGGGTCACGGGGGTCTGCCTTATCAACCAAAGATCCAAAAATAAAATGGCAGCATTGACAAGTTTTTAAAGGCCAGAATAACCAATGACAGACTTCTACAATCCATTAGAAATCAGCAGACATTATTAGAGTTAAAGGATATTTTAACAGAAACGGAGCATAAAGTATCAAGTCTATTGAGGGCTGGCTTACACTACCACTGAAATATTCTAATGGATACTGGACATTGTGATCATAACTTCATTTTGGTGTTTATACACAGATAAACCTGTGTTACACTTGAGAAAGGAAAGGAATTCAAAACATCTACGCAGTCCAACTACCAAATACATGACGACGGCATTCCTTTGTTTATCTTAAAGAGTTCACTCCTTACGGTCAATGCTGGATTTCAGGCACGACAATCAGATATAAAAAAATGCCACGTTCAACAAAACCAGAAGTAAGGAAATGTGCGGCTGCTGCCATTTATTACTAAAGCGACAGTTCTTTTGGTATCTTAAGAAGGTTAGAAATATGTACAAGAAAATGTCATACTGTAAAAAACAAAAAGTGTGTGTTTTATTCCAAAGCCTTTCTACGCAGTGCGGCTCATCAAAACATCATTGGCATCTGGTGTCCCATTAGCTTGGCTTATAGAGTTAGAACATTTGAACATGTCTGGATGACAACAGGCCATTCAGCTCGACAAAGCTGGCCAGTCCTGCCCACTTAACTCTCCTAAAATAATATTAGGTCGAGTTTTGAAAGTCCATCAGGTCCTCCTGTGCGCCACACTACTTGGTAGTTTATTCCGTGTGTCTGTGGTTCTCTGTGTAAAGAATAAACTTCTTAATGTTTGTGCGAAATTCACCCTTAAGTTTCCAGCGATGTCCTGTGTTCTTGATGAACTCATTTTAAAGTCACCGTCTCAATCCACTGCACTAATTCCCTTCACCATTTTGCACACTTCAGTCAGGTCTCCTCTTCATCTCCTTAAGGCTCAGCTCTTTTAATCTTTCCTCATCCCCAGTAGAAATCAGCCTAGTTGCTCTTCTCTGGACCTTTTCTAGTGCTGTTATGTCCTTTTTGTAGCCTGAAGACCAAAACTGCACCCAGGACTCCAGATGAGACCTGACCAGTGTGTTATAAAGACTTGAACAGAACCTCCTGTGACTTGTACTCCACACATCAAGGCGCTATATAACCTGACATTCTGTTAGCCTTCTTAATGGCTTCTGAACACTGTCTAGTAGTTGTTTATACTGTCAAGTCCACTAGGACTCCTAAATCCTTCTCATGGGGGCATACTCTCAATTTTCAAACCCCTCCTTGTATATTCAAACCTCACATTTTTACTTCCTACGTGTGACCCTTTATATTTAATGACATTAAATGGTTAAAAGGCTCAGCTCTTTTAATCTTTCCTCATCACTCATCCCCTGTAGCCCTGGACTCAACCTAGTTGCTCTTCTCTGGACTTCTTCTTGTGCTGTTATGTCCTTTTTGTAGCCTGAAGTCACAAACTGCACACAGGACTCCAGATGAGGCCTCACCAGTGTGTTATAAAGCTTGAGCAGAACCTCCTGTGACTTGTACTCCACACATCAAGGCGCTATATAACCTGACATTCTGTTAGCCTTCTTAATGGTTTCTGAACACTGCCTGGTAGTTGATGGTGTCGAGTCCACTAGGACTCCTAAATCCTTCTCACATGACGTACTCTTGATTTTCAAACCCCTCCTTTTGTGTATTCAAACCTCACATTTTTACTCCCTACGTGTGACCCTTTATATTTAATGACATTAAATGGTTAAAATGCTCATTTCTTTTAATCTTTCCTCATAACTCATGCCCTGTAGTCCCAGAATCAGCCTAGTCGCTCTTCTCTGGACCTTCTCTAGTGCTGCCATGTCCTTTTTGTAGCCTGGAGACCAAAACTGCCCACAGGACTCCAGATGAGGCCTCACCAGTGTGTTATAAAGCTTGAGCAGAACCTCCTGTGACTTGTACTCCACACATCAAGGCGCTATATAACCTGACATTGTTAGCCTTCTTAATGGCTTCTGAACACTGTCTGGCAGTTGATAGTGTCAAGTCCACTGGACTAATTCAGTCAGGTCTCCTCTTCATTGCCTTAAGGCTCGGCTCTTTTAATATTTCTTCATAACTCATCCCCTGTAGTCCTGAATCAGCCTAATCGCTCTTCTCTGGACCTTCTCTAATGCTGTTATGTCCTTTTTGTAGCCTGAAGACCCTGGACTCCAGATGAGGCCTCTCCAGTGTGCTATAAAGCTTGAGCAGAACCTCCTGTGACTTGTACTCCACACATCAAGGCGCTATATAACCTAACATTCTGTTAGCCTTCTTAATGGCTTCTGAACATTGACAAGAAGTTGATAGTGATGAGCCAACTACGACTCCACAGTACTCCAGGTGAGGCCTAACCAGTATGTATTGTATTAATTTTGATTAAAGTAATGTATGAAATTGATTTTGCGGTTTAAAGTATGTCCAGCATCAATGAAACTATTAAAATCATTTACTGCCTTGCACTCTCTCGAGTGTTCACAAGTGAATAAAAACCTACTGCCACTCTCTCAACAGTGATGTCTGAAGGCCGATTCCTACACCTCACGTGTCAGTGCTTGTTTGTTTTTTTTGTGATTTACAATTAAGCAAGATGGCTGCCCTGCAGCAGAGTCCTTTACCATTTTCTGAAACGTCCTTCCAGATGCAATAAATAGCACATCTCTTTGCTGCAAGAGGAGAGATGACCCAGATGAGCCCATTCTGGAGTGGACTGTCCAACTTGGCCATCCTGAGTGAACAGAAGCAATCTTAAACTCCAAGGGAAAGCGAAACTCTCAGGTAACGTCCGGTGTGTGACGCACCAAAAACACTATGGAGTCAGAAGCAATTATTTGGTTACTGGAGTTGATAAAAATGTACAGACTCCAGCTAAATATAAACTGTAATAGAATATGCTCAAATTTCCAATTTCACACATACTGATAAGATTAAACTATTTTTTCTTCTACACTTTTGATAAAACCACAGCGCTTTTTTTTTTTTTTTTTTAAATTTTGTAAGTTTAGTCTTATGTTTAGCATTACTCGGTTTTTCCAAGCCACAAACACGGACTTTAACAGGGTAATGCAGGGAAAAGAAGCCTGGTGACTGATTTAATTTTCAGATGATGATGATGATGATTCACGCAGGCAGTGACAAAGTGACCTGTATCTCATATATTATGCTCTTTCAATCAATCAGTTAGTCAGTCAGTTTCTATCCTGCTTAGCCCTGAACAGGGTCGTGGGGGTCTGCTGAAGCCTATCCCAGCTAGCATATAGAGCACAAGGCGGAAACAAACTCTGGACAGGGCGCCAGGCCATCACAGGGTCAACAAAAACAGAACACCAAGAACACGCTAGGGGCATTTTAGGATCGCCAGTTCACCCATCCTGCATGTCCTTGGACTGTGGGAGGAAACCCACACGGACAAATCTCTGAATAAAATCCAACGTCTGTCTGTCTGTCCGTCTGCTTTTCATGAGAGGACGACTTCACGGATTTAGATCGGGGTTTTTTTTCTAGAATTTGCTTGAACATTCTGGTTGGTTTTGCGACTTCTCTCGTCACTCTAAGAATCAAAGTTCGCTTGCAGGAGCGATATATTCACGTGAATCCGACCGAGAGAGAGAGAGAGAGAGAGGCAGCAAGGCTGAGGGGAGGGGGAAGTGTGATGTCAGAAGTGGGGGGGCCGGGCTGTCCTGTTTCACTACTATGTGGGCGGAGCCGTGGGGGACGGCTATTAATAAATATAGAAATCTAAATACAGACAGAGAAAAATGGGAATCGGTGGTACCAGAAATTGAGGAATCAAAGTTGGAGTCCGCAGTAGTAGAAATTGAGAAGTCAGAGTTAAAGGTTTCGTGTAGCAACACCATAACTTAAGTCAAAAAGGCCACTTTTTAAATAAATAATCACGGCTTAGTGAGGGGGCATGGTATGTCTGGCCGGAGCGGTTCCCGGGTGATGCATGATACGGACAGTCCTCACTAAAATACACAGGTGAGGAGTCATCCGCATCTGTAATTGATGCCGGGAGCTGCTAATCGCCACATCTGATCCACATCCCCGTAACAAATAGAAGCGCAAGGCGGCTAGGAAGGGAAAAGAAAAGATGGGAGAGAAAAGTTAAGAGAGAAGGATGGAGGTTAAGGGAGAGGAAGGATGGAGAAGTAGGGAGCCGGTGCGAGCGACAGCAGGCTCACTTGAGCAAAAGGCAGTCAGCTGGAAGGAGAGCCCTGAGAGAAGGTTTGGCCGACACTCGGGGTGGATGGATTGAACTTTTTAGAGGAGCAGGAGTGACCAGGATCATGGATGGCTCGCCGCATAAGGTCATGAAGGCAGTGGAAGTCGTGTTGAGCCCTAGCGTGAGCGCCCTGGCCACTGGGGGAAGGAACCCAAGTCTCGGTCCGGCTGGAGCCCAACGTAGCCAAGGATCAGAGGGCTACCGGACCAGTGCGGAAGGAGCTGCCTATGCTGGTAGGGCGACCCCCCTGTTGCAGGGCCCGGAAGGGAGAAGCAGGGGAGCTGTTGGGTTAAAGGCGGCGGCACCGGATTTTTCCAGAAAGGCCATTTCCAAACGTTATTTTAACCTCGGGTTTTAAAGGAATTTTTCTATTGTGTTTTTAATCTCCGCGATTTCACCGTGTTTTTATTGGATTATTTACTTGAAGATTTGAGAGACACTGCACTTATTTCTTTGAACACTGTTTTGCTTGTGGATTTTAAATAAAAGCACTTTGCACTTTTTGCACCATCCCCTTGCTTTGTTGTGCCTCACTGCCTAGCTCATCAATGACATTACCGATGGTGTCGGGTTCAAGGGCTCCCAGAAGTCGGATGGGAACTTGGACCGGAAATCGCATCGTCACACAGCCCTGCATGTGGTATAGCGCAGGCATGTCAAACTCACTACCGTTGGTGGGCTGCTTCGACTGCCATACATGCATCAGCGGGCCACACTGTAACAAATACTATTATACAAAGTTACTGTAGCTTTCTTTCCAATACTGAAAAGTTTAAAGAAAAGCAATTTATTTCCATACAATCTCCGTACAACAGCGTACAATTAAAGTCTTAGTCTCTTAGCTAGGTCTTTATTATATTCATTATATTAGATTCATTGCTTATACAGGAGTCTTACAGTGTGAGATTTATTTCTTTTGTCCCGACACTTGGCATCTCTTGTTAGTAACCAGTTCGTCAATATCAGGCTTGAAATCTCGTGCAGCTGCAAGGAGGGATGAAAGGTGCTCGACGGTAAATCTTGAGCGATGTGGGGTTTTGGTAGCTTTCATTATCGAAAACAATTGCTCACAAAGGTAAGTGCTTCCGAACATTGACAGTACTCCCGATGCCAACTTACAGATCTGCACATACGAGGGTGGCAGGTAAGCATACAAGCCTGGCACACCAACTTCGTAGTATTTTGCCTTCAGAACAGAATCTGACTGCACTTCAATCAATTCCATTTGGATATTCTCAGGCACATTCTCAGCGTTGTAAGAGTATGGGGACGTAAACAGCGCAAAGTCCTGTTCGTATGAACTGAAATCACGAAAATGCTCACTGAATTCATTGCTCAGTAATTCAAGTTGGAAAACAAATCCTCCAAAAATCTAATTTTGCTTTACTAAGTTTACTTCAAAGTTTATATTGTAAAATAAGCCGATATGCAAAAAGCCCCCTGACCTACAATAATTTTACAAACTCAAAATCACAAAAATGTGTTAATTAACACGTCACCAACTTCTCGCGTCCGCTTCAGATCTTCAGCTGTAGTCTGCACTAACTGTTCATTACAATACTAACACAAAATTACATAAAACTAGAGCAAAAAAATGTGAAAATATGCGAGCTATTGCTACTCGTGATGGTCAGTTCTGACCAGTGGCCAGTCTCAGCAGCCCAGCCAGTCGTGGCAGCCCTGGGCAGAGAAAGAATCGGTGGCCCCTTCGCCCGTCCATTGCGGACACTGCATAGCTGCCTTGTGCTCATGACACGCTTCTATATGCGTGTGTCCATAAGTGGCGGCCCATGATATTCTCATTACGGCAGAACGTTACAATACTACATATAGCTTACTGCTCCGACTCGAGCGACATTAGTAAATACAGCGTACTAATTAACAAGAAACACAATGCTTTTCGGCCACATTGCCGTCAGCTGTGTGTCGTTATTTTCACTTTCTGTTTTATATTCAATATATATTGCCGTGGCGGCCCTGTGCAGGTGCACAGTTTGCATGCCTAAGGCCGGCCCTGCTGCAGCCTAGCACTTCAGTTGCGACGTCGCGGCTCGTTAACTTTGGCCAAGGCTCGTGGCTATACTAGCAGATGACGTTATCGGTACCGTAATGCCGGGGGAAAACGTGCTTTTGTCAGAAGGCAGAAGTAAGAAAAGTCAATAAGTAACGCCGAAGATGCAGAATGATTCCTATCACAAATGATAGTAATCATTTTGTACAAGTTTAGTGCTAACTAGGATCGGTCATGCGGGCCACACAGATTTCTGTTGCGGGCCGCGTGTTTGACATGCCTGGTATAGCAGGTCTGCAACTTTATATATTAAAAAAAAAAAAAAGACCAAGTTTTAAATCCATAAAGCCATGTCGTTCTCCGTGGGCACGACTGCGGGGAGTTAATGAGGTAGTTGGAGCGAATCGCACCTGCACGTGTGGGCGCATTCGTTCTCAATTGCTTCATTGGCTTCCTGCGGTGTGTGATTAAGGCGCTGCGCCCACGGAGCCATGGGAGCTATGTGTGTGTGTGTGTGTATATATATATATATATATATATATATATATATATATATATATATATATATATATATACGGGTCGGTATCAGGGAAGGGGGCATGGATAGATAAGAAAATGAAAGAGGGCAGAAGACGTGAAGAGCGGTCTTAGCTGGAGGATCTGGCCACCTAGAAGGAGGAGACAGAACGAGCTGGGGCCCCGCGAAGGAGCGTTTGGTTGTGGCGTTCTAGGGGCTAGTCTACCCCACTGAACGTTCGAGTGAGTGGGGTTAGCAAGGCAGATGTCCTCCCGAGGGATCTGAGGAGCGACTACAGGAGCGCAAAGGATGAAGGGAGGAGAGCCGACCTCAAATGGTCTGGCAGTGATGTCCGTAAGGAAGCCAAGAGGGAGGTTGGCCGAAGGAGCTCGTGGCTGTGCCGGCTGCATGAGTTATGGGTGAGCCGGGGAGAAGGAGGTGGGCTGAGATTGGGGTGAGTGAGACTGCATTTTTAACCTCTGATTTTAAAGGATTCATTTATTGTTTTTATCCCCACTGGACACTTGTTTTAATGGATTTATTGAAACTGATGCACTGCATTTTTTGTTTGGATACTGTTTTGTTGATTTTAAAATAAAAGCACTTTTGCACTTTTTGGAAATATCCCCAGGCTTCATTAGAGAATTGTCCTCATATGTCAGCTCATCTCGATGACATTACCAACGGTGTCGGGTTCAGGGATCCCATAAGGATTATGGGAGCATAGAGCGAACTCGCATCGTCACAACGCACACCAAATAAAAATACTTGGTCAAAAGCGGAAACAAATTCCACAAAAAACGGGGACAAATCCCTTCTTTAAGATTATTACCGTTTGATTTGATCGGAGTGAGTCACTTGGTAGGTCACATTAGGAGACTGGTATTCATGGGAGCGCAACAAAGGCAACGACTGAAGATCGCAGAAAAGTCACACAATGTGATCTTCTTCTTCTTCTTTCAGCTGCTCCTGATAGGGGTCACCACAGCGGATCACCTTGTTCCATATCTTCCTATCCTCTCCATCTTACACTTTACATGACTTCTAGTCGTGGGTACGTCACACCGCCAAGTGCCTGCGACTCGCTGGGATTACGTAAATGAAGGCTATGGCTGGAAATCGCTGGAGAAGTCACGTGATGTGACATGGCCTTCAATTCGAGTAGGAGGCCTGATGGACCAGTTAAATCTGACAATTTCTAATTCATTTTACCAAAATGTTCCCCTCCGGTATGAAATAAGAGTGCTATCTAGCTATCATGCCACCATTCACATTCCAATGCTGGACTTTGGCGATACAAAAATACAGAAACAAATGCTCTCCTCTAGTTTGCAAGGAAACCCTAGACAAACTAAAAAAACTCAAGTAACGAAACGTTCCTTAAATCCAGGAAGTGAAACGCTCATTTTGATCCCCAAAGTTAATGCCCTTTGAGGTTAACCTATAAAAATAGCCGGCGATCTCACTTTTCGAAAGCTGCTTGGCATTATGTTGTGCTATCTTGCGTTCTCCGAATGTTTCACAAACCACATCAAGGAACCAATATGTTGTGCTGTACGGGTATCTGGCTTTACAAATCACGAGCGCTGTGTCATTAAGTCCATTAAATCAACTTTGCCAAATACTCTCTGAATAGCACATGGTAGTAAGCTGCTCGGTCAAAGCGTCACATGCAACTGTAAACTACAAGAAGCGTCACTTCTATCCATGCCGTGCAGCGCAGATGCATTGTGGCTTGTTGTGTAATTCAGTTCATCAGAGCCGTGATGATGAAGCCAACATTTCATGTAGGAATTTAAATGTTTATGTTTGGCGACCGCAAAACTTAAACGCTCTGCAGTCTTTATTTAGAACAAAAGCTTACCATTATAATCAGGTAAATTAACATACAAGTCTTCATTTTGCCTGCGAAGGGGTTATCATAATTACAGACTGTGTGAAACTTTGACTTAAAATATTTTACATGCACTTTCATAATACATTCTCAAAGGGAAATAAGCAATTATGTTTAAAAGAGGGCACAGAAAAAGGGCGTAATAGACGGCACACATGGGCTGGCACAAGGATCCTTACCCCAGCCGGGAAGCCAATACAGCGGAAGGACCGGGGGAGACAGACAACAACAGAGAAGTATTTTCTCCCCCATTACGATAGGTGGCAGCATCTCTGGGCTTCAGTAGCCTGCGGCTTACCCACAGGGCACACTGGGAATTGGAGTCCCAGAATGCAGCCCTGTTGGGTTTCATGGGTATCAACAGGGGACTGTGCAGGGATGGATAATCCCTACATTTTCAGACTTCCTTCTGACCCTGGAGGTACTTAATAATATTATTATTATTATTATTATTAATTTATCTACAGTGATCCCCCACTTTATCACGGAAATTACATTACAGACTCATCAGCGAATGGTGAAAATCCACGATATACAGTTGTGCTTGAAAGTTTGTGAACCCTTTAGAATTTTCTATATTTCTATATGAAAATCATCAGATTTTCACTCAAGTCCTAAAAGCAGATAAAGAGAAACCAGTTAAACAAATGAGACAAAAATATTATATGCAGTCATTTATTTATTAAGGAAAATGATTGAATATTACATGTTTGTGAGTGGCAAAAGTATGTGAACCTTTGCTTTCAGTATCTGGTGTGACCCCCCCTTTGCAGCAATAACTGCAACTAAACGTTTCCGGTAACTGTTGATCAGTCCTGCACACCGGCTTGGAGGATTGAGCCCATTCCTCCGTCCAGAACAGCTTTAACTCTGGGATGTTGGTGGGTTTCCTCACATTAACTGTTCACTTCAGGTCCTTCCACAACATTTTGATTGGTTTAAGGTCAGGACTTTAACTTGGCCATTCCAGAACATGAACTTTATTCTTCTTTAAACATTCTTCGGTAGAATGACTTGTGTGCTTAAGGTCGTTGTCTTGCTGCATGACCCACCTTCTCTTGAGATTCAGTTCATGGACAGATGTCCTGACATTTTCCTTTAGAATTCTCCGATATAATTCAGAATTCATTGTTCCATCAATGAAGACAAGACGTCCTGTCCCAGATGCAGCAAAACAGGCCCAAACCATGATACTACCACCACCATGTTTCACAGATGGGATAAGGTTCTTATGCTGGAATGAAGTGTTTTCCTTTCTCCAAACATAACGCTTTTCATTTAAACCAAAAAGTTCTATTTTGGACTCATCCGTCCACAAAACATTCTTCCAATAGCCTTCTGGTTTGTCCATGTGATCTTTAGCAAACTGCAGACGAGCAGCAATGTGTTTGTTTTGGAGAGCAGTGGCTTTCTCCTTGCAACCCCGCCATGCACACCATTGTTGTTCAGTGTTCTCCTGATGGTGGACTCATGAACATGAACATTAGCCAATGTGAGAGAGGCCTTCAGTTGCTTAGAAGTTACCCTGGGGTACCCTTTGTGACCTCGCCGACTATTACACGCCTTGCTCTTGGAGTGATCTTTGTTGGTCGACCACTCCTGGGGAGGGTAACAATGGTTGTGAATTTCCTTCATTTGTACACAATCTGTCTGACTGTGGACCGGTGGAGTCCAAACTCTATAGAGATGGTTTTGTAACCTTTTCCAGCCTGATGAGCCTTAACAACTCTTTTTGTGAGGTCCTCAGAAATCTCCTTTGTTCGTGCCATGATACACTTCCACAAACATGTGTTGTGAAGAGCAGACTTTGATAGATCCCTGTTCTTTAAATAACACAGGGTGCCCACTCACACCTGATTGTCATCCCATTGATTGAAAACAACGGACTTGAATTTCACCTTCAAACTAACTGCTAATCCTAGAGGTTCACATACAGTACTTTTGCCACTCACAAATATGGAATATTCGATCATTTTCCTCAATAAATAAATGACCAAGTATAATATTTTTTGTCTCATTTGTTTAACTTGTTTCTCTTTATCTACTTTTAGGACTTGAGTGAAAATCTGATGATGTTTTAGGTCATATTTGTGTAGAAATACAGAAAAGTCTAAAGGGTTCACAAACTTTCAAGCACAATTGTAGCAAGAACATATAAATAAACTTTTTTATAGTTTAAGCCTTAAAATACCACTCCCACGTGCTTTAAACACATGTAAACTTATTAAAAACACGCTTTGTAAACACATATGATATGTGGATGTCGGGATGAGGATATGAGTAACATCTCCCTATTATAAAACATTTTAACGTTGTGCAAGACAAGGCAGTGAGACAGAAGGACAGCTGCTGTACAGGCTTTTAAATAATCGATGCGCAGAGCGACAAGCAGAATGGGCATCTTGGCAAAAGCAGTGCAGAGCCAGTAGCTGATCCGTCCACGTCTGCTTAGCGTGCATTCAGCTCCCCACCCTTCACAACATGAGCGGGAGAGACAGGAGGCGCGCTACGCTCCTGCCACTTCACGGGGGGGTTGAGCAAAACCAGATCATCTCGGACTTGATCGGACTCTGGCTGCACGCTGTGGCTGCCAGTTTGCCAAGAATGTGCGGCAGGCTTGCTACCAGGCTGTCTTCACGTGGCAGTGCATTGCATTCTGGTTTCTACCTCTTATCACTGTTAAGTGGCAATCCTCCCTGGCGAACATTGTTAGTACCACGACTAGCTGGGGACCACTCAGCTGAAGCTGGAACCTTACATTCATTTTCGATCAGTCATAGTCCAGTTCAGAAATAATGGGCAAACCATCGTCCACGGAGTGTTTTGTTTTAAGCATTCGCTTTGATCTGTCGCCAGATGTCAGGGCCATTTTTGCCGTTGTGTGCGCCTTGCTACTCACGAGAGTGCAGGAAATCTCGGTCAAACCAATGAATCGAACTTTCCGTCTGGCAACGAGAGTCCAACTAAAATGTAACGGTTGGTTTTGTCACAGTTTACAGTTGATTACCATCGTCAACTCCTCCTTTTGACAAAAGTAGACATCAACCCTCACAGAGTTAACCGTGCTGGGTCAAAGGTGGGCAAAACAAGGGACAACCTATTGAGATGGGGCCTCACAACAACCGCTGAATGTCCCTGTGGTGAGCCCACCCAAACAATGGACCACATTCTCCATGAATGTTCCCAAGGCCCTATGTGAATTTCCCATTGGGATTAATAAAGTATCTATCTATCTATCTATCTACATGTACCGATGAAGATCTTAAGGATGCTAAGGACGTCGCTCTTACCTGGATACGGCAGTGGTGTGATAAGATATGATGATGATGTTGATGTAGCACAAAGCCTGCATGAAAAGTTGAATTAATAAACCTTTTATTTAAACCTCAGCTTGTGTCTGTGAGGTTGTGTCTGGGGTTTGGGGGTACTCTGTGTGAAGAACACACTTCCCCTTACCAAGTCTCCAACTGTTGCCCCCATGTTGCTGATATAGCAGGTGAGCACACGTTACACCGGAAAACAACGCGGGCGGCTCATCTTGATTTAATTAAAACAAAACAAAAAGAAACTGCAAGCAAATTGCTATTTTAAGTTAGGAAGTGAAATTTAACCGTGAGAAAAGCCAGAATGACCGCAGTCCATTTAACCGCATTGACTTCACTTCTCGAAAACGAAAGTGACATAAATGTCAAGGTGTAGGAAAAAAAAAAAAAATGGTTGACAATTAAGTGCAGACTTCCCATTTGGCATTTCAAGATGGGGAAGTATGATTTGTATAAATAAATAATGATGAAACAAGAGATGACAAATGAAGATGGCTTGTGAGAAAAAAAATCTAAATATAGGAAGTTAGCCAACGAGCGCCGCTCTCCGTGTGTGCGTTTGATCTTAATGTTATTCAAAAACTATTTTATTTTTAAATGGAAACAGACACAACAAAGGATTCTCGTCAGCTTCTGCTTTTTAATTATTTTTAAGATTGTCAATACCAAAAAAAACATCTTAACACGTTCCTGGTAGAGAATAATAATTCTTTACATTTATAATTTAGGGGTAATTATTGACTTGGACATGAATTTTAAAATCACATATTAATCAGATTACTAGGACAGCTTTTTTTTTATTTAAGAAATATAACAAAAGTTAGACCCCCTTATAACCAGGGCTGTGGAGTTGGAGTCGGCAAAAATGTACCGACTCAGACTCCTAATAAATTTAAATTGCAACAAAAAAATAATACAGCAAGTTCAAATGTCCAATTTCACAAACAATCGTCCTAAATTAAGAACTTCTCTGATGTAAGAATAAAGCCCAGTGCATAGTTGTGTTACTACTGTAGTGTGAAGTTCAGCTGAGCTATTATACAACCTGACATTCACATATTGTAATCTAGATTATGGTACATTACAAAAAGTGTTTTCATTTTATTTCAAATATAATGTGTTTAATAACAAGTGTCATGGTGTAGGTGGAGGTGTGTGCTATATCCTGATGTGTGTTCAGGGGTTCAAACTGGCCAATACGGTACAGAGTCAGCTTCCTAACCTGTAGTTCTGTGGTTAAATGACGTGTATGTTGCCTCCCTTCAATCAACATGGAAAATACTTCAGCATATTAAATAATAATAATTCTTTGCATTTATATAGCACTTTTCTCACTACTCAAAGTGCTTAACAATTGCAGGTTAAGGGCCTTGCTCAAGGGCCCAACAGAGCAGAGTCCCTTCTGGTATTTTATAGGTTTCGAACCAGCAACCTTCCAATTGCCAGTGCAGATCCCTAGCTTCAGTTTGTTCAACTTAAAACTTTCACATCCCAACCCACCGCTGTTACTTCAGGTGGGCTCTGTCCTGGGGTCCCTCCTTTTCATTATTTACCTCATTCCCCATGGTAATATCTTTTGTACATACAGTGGTACCTCAGTATACGTCCTTAATCCGTTCCAGATCCTTGGACTTATACCAAACAGGACGCATACCAAATGAATTTTTTCCGCAAGAAATAAAGGGAAAATGATTAATCCGTTCCAATGAAAAAAAAAAAATCCTATTGTTATTGGCATATTATACATTGATGGGGTTGCATAAAATAATTTAAACACTGCTTAATACTAAAATACATAAATACAAAAGCAATTAGATGAAATAAATGAAAACTTAACTTCACTTTACTTTTTAATAACATCTTTGTTTTTCACAATCGTAGATACCATCGTTCTCAGCATGCAGTATGCAGCAGCCAAGTCCCGGATACGCACGCTACCTTCATACTTTTCAACAATCAATTCAAATTTATGCGAAAAAACACAAAATCACATGGAAATTCACCAAGAGTTACAGTGCGGGTTGTTCACTGAATGCTAGCAACTGGCGTACTAACGCTCGTGGGCAGTCATGGCTTTGTCTCGAGAGAGGTAAACAAGGGTAGCGCGCGGTGTTCTAGTACGCGGGTCGTATTCCAAACAAAGGTCGTATACCAAGCAAAATTTTTCACGCCCAAACAGGACGAATACCAAGCTGGACTTATTCTAAAGTGGATGTATACCGAGGAACCACCGTATGACATTAGCTTCCACTGTTATGCTGATGACACCCAGCTCTACCTCACTAGCAAACCTACTGCTTCCTTTCTACTCTCCTCACTTACTGATTGCACAGCAGAAAACAAATCCTGGTTTTCTTCACATTTTTTTTTAATTAAATAAGTGACAAAACTGAGGTACAAAATCAACACTATCCAAAACTGATCATTTTTCCTTTGTTATAGATAGATAGATAGCGTAGTTGGCAGGATTAGATAGATAGATAGATAGATAGATAGATAGATAGATAGATAGATAGATAGATAGATAGATAGATAGATAGATAGATAGATAGATAGATAGATAGATAGATAGATAGATAGATAGATAGATAGATAGATAGATAGATAGATAGATAGATAGATAGATAGATAGATAGATAGATAGATAGATAGATAGATAGATAGATAGATAGATAGATAGAGTAGATAGATAGATAGATAGATAGATTAGATAGATAGATGATACTTTATTAATTCCAAGGGGAAATTCACATACTCCAGCAGCAGCATACTGATATAAACAATATTAAAGAGTGATAACAATGTACATATACCAGACAGTAACTTTGTATAATGTTAACGTTTACCCCTCTCCCTCCCCGGGTGGAATTGAAGTGTCTCATAGTGTGGTGGAGGAACGATCTCCTCAGTCTGTTAGTGCAGCAGGACGGTGACAGCAGTCTGTCGCTGAAGCTGCTCCTCTGTCTGGAGATGATCCTGTTCAGTGGATGCAGTGGATTCTCCATGACTGACAGGAGTCTGCTCAGCGCCTGTTTCTGTTATTGATAATTCCTCCGTCTCCCCTTCCCCACAGGTGTCATCCTTGACAGTACTTTATCCTTTCAGTCCCACATCAATAACATCTCCCGGTCTCCATGTTTCCACTTGTGTAACATTAATTGTATTCGCCCCTCCGTCTCTCTCCACACCACTGCTCTTTTTGTTCATAGCCTTGTCACTTCTCATCTGGATTACTGCAATTCCCTTTTCTTTGGTCTTTCTCGCAAATCTCTTTATAAGCTTCAACTGGTCCAGAATTCAGCTGCCCACCCACATCATTACTAGAACCCCCTCTGTTCACCATATCACTCCCGTTTTGCAGCAGCTTCATTGGCTTCCAGTTCAGCTCCGAATTCAATTCAAAATTCTTCTCCACACCCTTGTCCCTCCATATCTGTCTGACCTCCTCCATGTTGCCGTTCCCTCCCGCACCCTCGGATCCTCTTCCTCCATCCACTTGACTGTCCCCTTCGTCCGTCTTACCACCATTCAGTTGCTCTGCTCCCCAGCTC
Organism: Erpetoichthys calabaricus; assembly: GCF_900747795.2. Classification (NCBI taxonomy): domain Eukaryota; kingdom Metazoa; phylum Chordata; class Cladistia; order Polypteriformes; family Polypteridae; genus Erpetoichthys; species Erpetoichthys calabaricus. Next base: position 91,715,879 of record NC_041408.2, read on the forward strand.
TGGAACTCACTACCATCTGAGCTTAGAAATATTGAATCATTTTCACTTTTCAAATCTACACTTAAAACTCATTTGTTTAAGATGGCTTTTTCTCTTTGATTACAATTGCTTTGTCTGATTTTAATCTTTGTATCTTACTTATTGTTTAAAATCTGTTTTATCTATTGTTCAGTGTCCTTGAGTGTTTAGAAAGGTGCTTACAAATAAATAAAATGTATTATTATTATTACCTGTGCCAGCTCTGTACAGTCCAGGTATGGCCTCATGCCACCAGTAGTGACACTGACTGTAGCCAAATGCAAAACGAATGACAAAACAGATAAGGAGGGTCAAATGTCAGTAGCCTCCCTCCACCTGTTAAACCAGGGGTGTCAAACTCCGGTCCTGGAGGGCCACATTGACTGCAGGTTTTCATTCTTACCATCTTCTTCATTAATGACCACTTTTTGCTGCTAATTAACTTCTTTTGCTTCAGTTTTAATTAACTTGTCTCAGGCCCCTTAGTTGTTTCTTTTTCCTTAATTAGCAGCCAAACAATAATGAGGCACAAAACAAGCTGCCACATGACCAGCTAACGTGTGCCCCTCACACAATATCTATCTTACTAAACCACAGTTAATATATGCACGGCGGACGCACTGAGGCACATGCGCACTGCGGCCTTGGCACCTGTCCCAGAGTCCAGTCAAACGCAGCGCCTTTCCAAAACGCAGCGGCTTCCCAGAGTCAGTAGGTGGCGCCCGAACAACACAACCTGTAAACTACACTTGCTCTAATCCACTGTGCCAGTAATGTAGATCACATAACAGTCATTCAGTTTGATGCCCGCCCCAGAGTCCAGAGTCAAACACAGCGACTTCCCAAAACGCGGCGGCTTCCCAGAGTCAGTAGGTGGCGCCCAAACAACACAACCTGTGAGCTACACTTGCTCTAATCCACTGTGCCAGTAATATAGATCACATAACGGTCACAGACTCTAACCCAGCGGCTTCCCAGACTCAGTGGCTGGCACACGAACACCGCAACCTGTAAACTAAACTTGCTGTGCTCCACTCTGCCAGCAATCTGTGTCAGCAAAGGCAACGGAATCACGTCTCCACAAAACAAAACCGCTTTAGTACAGATATGCTTATGTAATTAGATGACATGTCCCCAGACGCACCCACCCTCCATGATATGTCATCCATCCAGATATCGGACGGAACAGACACTGATTGCCATTCCTGGATTTCTGATTCGCTAGCGAATCGCGGGCTTACTTGTGTGGAAATAAAGAAAAGTGAAGGTCTCGGTAAGGCTGATCTGCTCAGGTCACCAAAACATTTTCACAGTGTTCTTAGAAAAAACAGAAAATCAACAGTTTTGTAAATGTCTGCCGTGGCAGAATCAGAACAGCAACAAGCCATGGAATTAAATTAATTAATTAAATGGAATTAATTTAAAATTTGAAGCCCCAATTTAGCTGGTCATCTTTTGGCTCATTTCACATCTCATTTCTGTTTGGCTGTCATTTAATGAAGAAACAAATCAATTCAGAGGACTGAATCATTAAAAACAGGGCTATTGAAATGAAGGGAAATGGAGTTAATTAGCAGTGAAAACTGGTCACTGATTAGGAACAGGGTTAGAATGAAAACCTGCAGCCACTGCACTGCGGCCCACCAGGCCTGGAGCTTGACATGTGTGTGTTAACCCATTCATTCCTGTTTTGGGGGTCTTCTCATTGTTGCCCCTCTAGTGCACCAAAGCAGTTGAAACTGATGAACAAACCCCTCTGCTACTTCACTGACCAGACCACTAGCCCCCAAGTGTCACTGACTTGATGCTCTACTCTCATTACATTGCGGTCCTTTTCATTTTTTTGAGCAGTATATTTGGATGGTAGTCACAGATACACAAAAATCACTTCTGGTCAGGACTGGTGTGACAGAATCAGAGCACCAACAAGAACACGGGTGACACAGCTGGGAACTTGTTAAGGGGTCATTTCTCACAAACATTTGGCAGTTTTTTCTTCACACAGAGTGCCACAGACACAAGGAATTGTTCGGCCTTTTTATTTTTTAAACCTCGGAAGTCGCAGATGGGAATGACTTCAAACCATATTCCAGTAAAACGTTCAGAAAAAACAATATGGACATATCCAGGTAAACCAGTGTTGTGCTCGCTCAATCGGAATAAGCAGCACTAGATAACCGCACGTCACGCAGTATTTCGTGTACCCAAACACCACAGTAACACGTTCGTGGAGACACAAACATACAGAAGCGCTGATAAATGGTCCGACACGAGAGCTTTGCACTAAAGTTCACAGAGTGGGTTGCCATCTTAATCAGAAGTCAGACAACCTTGGGCTTGACATACCAACCCACAAGTTTGGGAGTCGGAAATCCGACTTAGCACAGGGGTGTAATCCAGTTGAAAATTCCAAATAGGAGTTCGGAAACTCGGCCTACCCGCTTGAAACACAATGGAGCACAAGCGACCAAGTAGTGGGGTAGACAATCGGACTTTGGGACCCTTCTAAACTTGACTTACGTTTAGGTTTATGTTTATTTGTCATATATAGGTTAACACAGGGTCAACATACAATGAAATGTGTATGACGAGAAAAACAAGTCACTCAGCCTCGATCCAATAAAGCTAAAAAATAATTTAAAAAATTACAAGTTAAAAATAGACAAGCCATATAAAATAAAATGTGTACGTTTTAAAAGAAGTTATAGAGCAATACGAGTTGAATGAGCAGCAAGTACAAATGACAGTTATTGCACAGATAATGTTTTATAAGTACAGATGCATATTCCATAAAGTGCAGATGCAAGTTCCAGTCAGTATTCAGTGTGTGCGGGTACAGTTTGTGTGTGAGTAGTGCAATGTACAGGTGCTGGTCATAAAATTAGAATATCATGACAAAGTTGATTTATTTCAGTAATTCCATTCAAAAAGTGAAACTTGTATATTAGATTCATTCATTACACACAGACTGATGTATTTCAGATGTTTATTTCTTTTAATGTTGATGATTATAACTGACAACTAATGAAAGTCCTAAATTCATTACCTCGGAAAATTAGAATATTGTGAAAAGGTTCAATATTGAAGACACCTGGTGCCACACTCTAATCAGCTAATTAACTCAAAAGTCTTTAAATGGTCTCTCAGTCGAGTTCTGTAGGCTACACAATCAGGGGGAAGACTGCTGACTTGACAGTTGTCCAAAAGACGACCATTGACACCTCGCACAAGGAGGGCAAGACACCAAAGGTCATTGCTAAAGAGGCTGGCTGTTCACAGAGCTCTGTGTCCAAGCACATTAATAGAGAGGCGAAGGGAAGGACAAGATGTGGTAGAAAAAAGTGGACAAGCAATAGGGATAAGCGCACCCTGGAGAGGATTGGGAAACAAAACCCATTGAAAAATGTGGGGGAGATTCACAAAGAGTGGACTGCAGCTGGAGTCAGTGCTTCAAGAACCACCACACACAGACGTATGCAAGACATGGGCTTCAGCTGTCACATTCCTTGTGTCAAGCCACTCTTGAACAAGAGACAGCGTCAGAAGCGTCTCGCCTTTGGACTGCTGCTGAGTGGTCCAAAGTTATGTTCTCTGATGAAAGTAAATTTTGCATTTCCTTTGGAAATCAAGGTTCCAGAGTCTGGAGGAAGAGAGGAGAGGCACAGAATCAACGTTGCGTGAGGTCCAGTGTAAAGTTTCCACAGTCAGTGATGGTTTGGGGTGTCATGTCATCTGCTGGTGTTGGTCCATTGTGTTTTCTGAGGTCCAAGGTCAACGCAGCCATCTACCAGGAAGTTTTAGAGCACTTCATGCTTCCTGCTGCTGACGAACTTTATGGAGATGCAGATTTCATTTTCCAACAGGACCTGGCACCTGCACACAGTGCCAAAGCTACCAGTACCTGGTTTAAGGACCATGGTATCCCTGTTCTTGATTGGCCAGCAAACTCGCCTGACCTTAACCCCATAGAAAATCTATGGGGTATTGTGAAGAGGAAGATGCAATACGCCAGACCCAACAATTCAGGAGAGCTGAAGGCCACTATCAGAGCAACATGGGCTCTCATAACACCTGAGCAGTGCCACAGACTGATCGACTCCATGCCACGCCGCATTGCTGCAGTAATCCAGGCCAAAGGAGCCCCAACTAAATATTGAGTGCTGTACATGCTCATACTATTCATGTTCATACCTTTCAGTTGGCCAACATTTCTAAAAATCCTTTTTTTGCATTGGTCTTAATTGATATTCTAATTTTCTGAGATACTGAATTTGGGACTTTCATTAGTTGTCAGTTATAATCATCAACATTAAAAGAAATAAACATTTGAAATACATCAGTCTGTGTGTAATGAATGAATCTAATATACAAGTTTCACTTTTTGAATGGAATTACTGAAATAAATCAACTTTGTCATGATATTCTAATTTTATGACCAGCACCTGTAGATGTAATGCAAGTGTAGATGTAAGTGTTCAGGTGTTGCTGTTGAGGAGTCGAATGGCCTGGTGGTAAAAACTGCTCTTAAGTCTTGTAGTCCGAGCAGCCAGACTCCTGTCTGCGACTTGATGTTACTGTGGACGTATTTGGTGGATAGGACTGGCAAATTTGGTTGGGACTGAATGCCCTGTTCTCGTCCGGCTCGTTCTAACGGAATTCAATAAATCGGTCCATTCATTTTCAAACCTGCTGTTCCGGAGTTTATTTCATTAACAGCTAAAAAGGGAATTGAAAATGGTGGCCTGTTTACGAGCCGTGAGCTTGTTGGGTCACCTGTTGACTTGCTTTCTCTCTCTTTTTATTACTTGGCTGCCCTTTACGAGAAGAAAAAAAAATAAAAAGCCACGCGCATCGTGTTAAATTAGCAGCAGTAACTGGTTACCAATTAAGAAAGTGGGCATTTGTTAGCAATACAATGGATTGCATTCGTCATTCAGACGCTGGCAACAAAAGAGAGGTGATCTCTGCATTCATGTTTTACATTTTCTAGTTGGCGCTGCCACCTTTTGAGGTACAATTGCTTTACGTTTCTTTTGGTTTTTCTATTGGAGCATAAGGCAGGTGAACTGGCGTGCTCAGGGTCACACAGATGGATTTGAAGTCTAAAGCCGGTACTTGTGTACTAAACCAGGGGTCGCCAAGTCCAGTCCTGGAGGACCACCGTGGCTGCAGCTTTTTGTTCTAACCCTTTTTTTACTGAGTGTCCTGTTGGACCTGCTAATTAACTTCTTGTGAATTCAGTCGGTCAGTCAGTCAGTGTCCAACCCGCTATATCCTAACACAGGGTCACGGGGGTCTGCTGGAGCCAATCCCAGCCAGCACAGGGCGCAAGGCAGGAAGAAACCCCGGGCAGGGCACCAGCCAATCACACACTAGGGACAATTTAGGATCGCCAATGCACCTAACCTCCATGTCTTTGGACTGTGGACTGCAGACACGAGGAGAACTTGCAAACTCCACGCAGGGAGGACCTGGGAAGCGAACCACCATATTATATTATATTAGATTATCCATCCATCCATTTTCCAACCCACTGAATCCGAACACAGGGTCACGGGGGTCTGCTGGAGCCAATCTCAACCAACACAGGGCGCAAGGCAGGAACAAACCTCGGGCAGGGGGCGCCAGCCCACTGCAGGGCACACACACACACACCAAGCACACACTAGGGACAATTTAGGATCACCAATGCACCTAACCTCCATGTCTTTGGACTGCAGACACGAGGAGAACATGCAAACTCCACACAAGGAGGTCCCGGGAAGCGAACCCAGGCCTCCTTACTGCAAGGGAGCAGCGTTAACACTGTGCCACCATATTAGATTAGATTATCCATCCATCCATTTTCCAACCCACTGAATCCGAACACAGGGTCACGGGGGTCTGCTAGAGCCAATCCCAGCCAATACAGGGACAAACCTCGGGCAGGGCATCAGCTCACTGCAGGGCGCACACACACACACCAAGCACACATTAGGGACAATTTAGGATCACCAATGCACCTAACCTGCATGTTTTTGGACTGTGGGAGGAAACCCACGCAGAGAACATGCAAAGAGGACCCAGAAAGTGAACCCAGGCTTCCTTACTGCGAGGCAGCAGCGCTACCCACTGCGCCACCTCTTGTGAATTCATTTTAATTGAATTGCTTTTTTAAGATTTGTTCCCCTGAATTTCTTCATCGTTCCTCTGAGTTGCTTCATTTCTTTCCTTAAATGGCACCCAAACAAAAATGAAATGTGAAGTGAGGGAGCTGACATAAAACCAGCTAAGTCAGGGCCTCAAACTGCAACCAGCCGAGTCTCGTTGTTAATTGAACCCGTTCTTTAATTTTGGGTCTTGCTGCTGCTCTCGCGGTGCATTAGCAGACATTTCCAAAATTGTTGATTTTCTCTTTTCTAAGAGTTCAGGTCAAACGTTTTGTGGACCTGAGCAGACCAACATTCCTGAGACCTTCATCTTTCTTAATTTTCAGATATTGTGTGATGGACACCAGTTGTTTTGGCTCATGTTGTATCTCATTGTTGTCAGTCAGTCATTCTCCAACCTGCTATATCGTAACACAGGGTCACGGGGGTCCGCTGGAGCCAATCCGAGCCAGCACAGGGCGCAAGGCAGGAACAAACCCCAGGCAGGGCGCTAGCCCACCGCAGGACACACACACACACCCGGGACAATTTAGAATCGCCAATGCACCTAACCTGCATGTCTTTGGACCGTGGGAGGAAACCGGAGTGCCCGAAGGAAACCCACGCAGACATGGGGAGAACATGCAAACTCCACGCTGGGAGGACCCAGGTCTCCTTAATGCGAGGCAGCCAGCGCTACTATTGTGCCACCCATTGTACTTCATACCATAATCATTATCGAAAAGATGCCATGCCCAAAGTTGGGGCATGACATGGCCTCTATTTCCTGAGCCTGACTCAAAGATCAATTTAATTAAAAGTTGTCGAAAAATTAACTGAATTGCTCAAGATGATTTAGGATTGACTATAAGAACGTTTGATGAGAACTGGCCCTTTAACCCAACACGGAATATTTACATTTGGTTGCATGTGAAATCCTTGAGCCATTTTTAAATTAAAAGACCCGGTGTGAAGTACACATAATTCACAGTCCTGTAATAATAATACATTTTATTTATATAGCGCCTTTCCCATGAGCAAGGCACTTACAGAATATAATAAAGAACGGCAGTGTATACAGTATATTGCAATGTACAAACCAGATAAATAAAGAAGATTAAGACAGTGAATTCTGGAAATTCTGTAAACTTTACTAATTTCATATGCAAAACCCCGGGCAGGGCACCAGTCCACCACAGGGCACACACACACCAAGCACACACCAGGGACAATT